>NC_051219.1:80588-143088 GCF_015220715.1 Pygocentrus nattereri
TGAATAATTCTGAGCGTAGCTGTGTCTGAACTTTGAGGGGCTGAATAATTCTGAGCGTAGCTGTGTCTGAACTTTGAGGGGCTGAATTAATTCTGAGCGTAGCTGTGTCTGAACTTTGAGGGGCTGATTAATTCTGAGCGTAGCTGTGTCTGAACTTTGAGGGGCTGAATAATTCTGAGCGTAGCTGTGTCTGAACTTTGAGGGGCTGAATAATTCTGAGTGTAGCTGTGTCTGAACTTTGAGGGGCTGAATAATTCTGAGCGTAGCTGCATGAATCACAGTAAGAGCCCCTGCAGAGAAACAGATGGACGAGTTCTGCTCTCCAACATCTGTTACTCTCTGGGTTCTCCGACTGTTTGATTGTAGATTGTTCTGATGATCCTTCCCTCCCTCTCTCTCTCCCTCTCTCCCCACCTCTCGACCTCTCCCTCTCCCCCTCTGTCTCTCTCGCTCTCTCCCCACCTCTCGACCTCTACCTCTCCCCCTCTGTCTCTTTCCCTCTCTCCTAACCTCTCGACCTCTCCCTCTCCCCCTCTGTCTCTCTCCCTCTCTCCCCACCTCTCTCCCTCTCCCCCTCTGTCTCTCTCCCTCTCTCCCCACCTCTCGACCTCTCCCTCTCCCCCTCTGTCTCTCTCCCTCTCTCCCCACCTCTCGACCTCTCCCTCTCCCCCTCTGTCTCTCTCCCTCTCTCCCCACCTCTCGACCTCTCCCTCTCCCCCTCTGTCTCTCTCCCTCTCTCCCCACCTCTCCACCTCTCCCTCTCCCCCTCTGTCTCTCTCCCTCTCTCCACACCTCTCGACCTCTCCCTCTCCCCCTCTGTCTCCTTCACTCTCTCCCCACCTCTCGGCCTCTCCCTCTCCCCCTCTGTCTCTCTCCCTCTCTCCCCACCTCTCGACCTCTCCCTCTCCCCCTTTGTCTCTCTCGCTCTCTCCCCACCTCTCCACCTCTCCCTCTCCCCCTCTGTCTCTCTCCCTCTCCCCTCTGTCTCTCTCCCAACCTCTCGACCTCTCCCTCTTCCCCTCTGTCTGTCTCGCTCTCTCTCTCCCTCTCTCCCCTCCTCTCGACCTCTCCGTCTCTCCCTCTGTCTCTCTCGACCTCTCTCTCCCCCTCTGTCTCTCTCCCTCTCTCACTCCCTTTCCCCTCTATCAACCTCTGTCTTTCTCCCTCTCTCTCTCTCCCTTCTTTCAACCCCTTCTTTCTCTCTCACTCTCTCTCCCTCTCCGTCTCTCTCTCCCCACCTCTCGACCTCTCTCCCTTTCTCCCCACCTCTCGACCTCTCCCTCTCCCCCTCTGTCCCTCTCGCTCTCTCTCTCTCTCCCCACCTCTCGACCACTCTCCCTCTCTCCCCACCTCTCGACCTCTCCCTCTCCCCCTCTGTCTCTCTCGCTCTCTCTCTCTCTCTCTCCCCACCTCTCAACCTCTCTCCCTTTCTCCCCACCTCTCGACCTCTCCATCTCCCCCTCTGTCTCTCTCGCTCTCTCTCTCCCTCTCCCTACTGTCAACCTCTCTCTCTCTCCCTCTCTCAACCTCTACCTCTCTCCCTCTCTCCCCCTCAACCCCCCTCAACCTCTCCTTCTCTCCCTCTTTCAACCTTTCCCTCACTCCCTCTCCCTCTCTCCCTGCTATCAACCTCTCCCTCTCTCAACCTCTTCCTCTCTCCCTTTCAACTTCTCCCTCTCTTCCTCTCTCCCCACCTCTCGAGCTCTCCCTCTCCTTCTGTCTCTCCCCCTCTCTCCCTCTCTCCCTCTTTGAATCTCTCCCTCACTCCCTCTCCCTCTTTCTCTCTTCCTGCTATTAACCTCTTCCTCTCTCCCTCTCTCTTTCAACTTCTCCCTCTCTTGCTCTCTCTCCACCTCTTGATCTCTCCCTCTCCCCATCTGTCTCTCGCCCTCTCTCCCTCTGTCTCTCCCTTACTCCCTCTGTCTCTCCCTCTCTCCCCTCTATCAACCTCTCCCCCCAGGTGGAGCCTGCCGCTGCTGAAGGTCGGCTCGTCAGTGCCAGCGTTGATGATGAGTATATTATTAATAATAATATTCGTAAGGATGCTGTACTAGGTGTGTGTCCTGCACAGAAGTTTCAGGTGTCCCGCCTCCTGTTGTATTTAAACTCTGCCCTCGGCCCCGCCTCTGATGTCATGTTAGAGCCATACCTGCTCTGCTGGGAGGAGCTCATTAAGTATGTCCTCATTACCATAACCCAATATTATTATCTACTATAAATTATTCAGTACCCGGTATTAATTATTCATTATCTGTTATGAAGTGCATATGTATCTGCGGACACCCCTGTGGAACCTAAGAGCTCTGTGCTTGTTGTGGGTGTTTCAGGTTCATGGAGGCCCTTGGTCCTCTAGTGAGTTTCTTCACAGGGAAAGTTCAGGAGAAGATAACTCTGATTCGCCGGCTGGTGGAGGAGGAAGCTGCTAACTTCAGTTTCCTCACTGCCCCTGACTCTCAGGTTACCCCGAATCCCCAGTGGCATGCCTACTCCTCCGTACGTTCCATGCTGGTGGCAGAGCTGCAGAGAGGCGTAGTCAACTTTGACAGACGGACGGATTCCGGAAGCCGGACGTTGCTCCGCCTCCACCGGTCGCTGCTGTGGCTGCAGCTGCTGCTGGAGAAAGTGGTGGACGAAGGCCGTAGCTACCGGGGTCGCAGCGACGGGGGCCACAGCCTGGGGGCGCTGTGTGCTGAGGCCTATGTGCAGGCTTTAGCGCCACACCACCCCTGGCTTCTGCAGCAGGCGGCTCAGCTGGCGTTCAAGGCGATGCCCAGCAGGGCGGCGCTGCTGCCCATCGTATGCGTCCACACGCAGGAGGAGGCAGAGCCGATAATCCTGCTCATCATCAGCGCCATCAGAGAAGTTCACCGCAGAACTCAGAGAGAGCTGGAGCAGAGGAGCATGATGGACCTGCCGTGAACACAGACACCCACCCCGTCAGTTCTGAGTCCAGTTCTGTAGCCACAGCAGAGCCTGGCAAACTGATCTGAACCCTGCCCAGAGTTAAATCACGTTTTGGATGTTAGACTAAAGTCTTATTGAGTGACTGTAAAATCTGTGTAAATATGAAACATCAGCGTTTTTAAATTAGGGGTTTTATGGTGCAGTTTGAACTCATAGAATTATCCATACAGAAAAATATGACTCAATAAGATAAAATTACCCAGAATCCTCAGCTGCTAAATCTACTCTCGGCTGTGTTCAGTCAGTAAGTCTCTTCATTCCAGCTTCCGTTCTTCTCAGGATCCTCACTTTCAGCTCCTCAAAGAACCTGCAGACACGTCTCCAAAGCTTAGTCTGAGAAGCTGGTTGATGATCAAACCCATTCAGTGGTGCTGAGGTCTGGACTCTGGGGTGGTCAGTCCATCGTCCAGCTTCTCTGTTTGATGTGTCCATCTCCTTTTCTCAGTGAGGTTCTTCTTGAACAGCTACCTATGTCCTTTCAGACCCACAGCACTGAGGGGTCTTCTCACAGTGGAAGGATGGACAGAAACGCCTGTGGATGGTTTCAGATCTGACGCAGCTTGATGTTCTCCTCTCTCTCAGAGATCAAAGCTTTCAGTGCTGCCTCTCTGATGGGGGCAGTTCTGGGGTTGACCAGCTCTTCCAGGTGGTTGTTAGGAGCCTCATTATCCCTGGAGCTTTAATCAGTTATTAAAGTCCAGTTTGGAAACTGTTTTTTTTCTTTGACCTTCTCCCCTTTTTTGTACAAGTGGATTATTTTTTATCTGATATGCTCACAATTGTCTACTGATAATGAAGAATGTGGAGATAAGAAGGTTATTAGAATGAACCAAAACTGTCACTAAAGTAGCAGTAAAAAAATGTAATTGTTAACTGTGATAAAAATGAAGAATGGCTGAATGTGCTGCGTGAATGAGAGTGTAGAAGCTGGAGCTGAGCTGAGCTGAGCTCAGTCAGGGACTGGGACTTTTGCACATACATGAACACGGAAATCTAGTGAAATCTGGTGTTCACAGTCTGTACTGCAGGGGGCGCCAGAGGGCAGAACTAAACGGAGCTTCAAAGACTCAGTTTCAAAAAGTGTAAACTCATTAACTTCAGCTCGATTCAGCAGCGCTAATAACGGCGAGACGTTCAGATGCTTTAATCTGTCCTCTGGCACCCCCTACAGGACAGAGTGCAGTAACGCACCCTCTGTGCTGATCTGAACATTTGTTCCTTTATTAGTGTCTGGATTAAAAATCTCTGATGAGCTCAGTTTGTACTGTTGTATTTGTCCAGCAGGTGTCAGAGTTTCTCTGTCCTGCAGCAGCGCCGCGGAGAGATGTGACGTAATCCCTGAACATCAGGCTCAGTCAATTACAGAGAACCACAGTTTGCTCTCAGCCAATCACAGAGAGCCAGAGTTCTCAAATACAAACAACACTGCACATTCAATTTAATAATCTCTCTCTCTCTCTCTCTCTCTCCGTCTCTCTCCCTCTCTCTCTCTCTCTCTCTATGTCTCTGTCTCTCTCTCTCTGTATCTCTATCTATTTCCCTCTCTCTCCCTCTCTGTGTCTCTCTCTCTCTCTCTCTCTCTCTGTATCTCTCTCCGTCTCTCTCTCTCTCTGTCTCTCTCTTTCTCTCTCTCTCTATTTCCGTCTCTCTCTCCCTCTCTCTCTCTCTCTCTCTCTATGTCTATTTCCCTCTCTCTCTCTCTCTGTCTCTGTCTCTCTCTCTCTGTATCTCTATCTATTTCCCTCTCTCTCCCTCTCTGTGTCTCTGTCTCTCTCTCTCTCTCTGTATCTCTATCTGTCTATTTCCCTCTCTCTCTCTCTCTCTCTGTAAGGGGGGAGGGGGTCTCCTGTAGGTCTGCTTAGACCCCAGTGTCCCTCTTTCCCATGGTTACAGGGGGGATTATGTGATGGGGGTGGGGCTGATGATTTAATCTATTGATCTAATCTGACTGGAGAGAAAGAGAGCACAGGAGGAGGAGGAGTAGAGTGAGGGATGGAGGAATCAGTGTGACGGTGGAGAAATGGAGAGATACGGAAAGAAAGAGAGAAATAGAGAAAGAGATTACAGTCGGTGGGATTAAAGCTCTGCATTAATATGAACTCTGTTCTCACTCTGAGCTTCTACACCATACTTCCAAAAGTCTTCACTCCCCCATCCAAATCACTGAACCCAGGTGTTCCAGTCTCTTCCATGGCCACAGGTGTATAAAGCCGAGCCCCTAGGCCTGCAGACTGCTTCTACAGACATTAGTGAAAGAATGGGTCGCTCTCAGGAGCTCAGTGAATTCCAGCGTGGTGCCGTGATCAGACGTCACCTGTGCAGCAAGTCCAGTCGTGAAATTTCCTCACTACTAAATATTCCACAGTCCACTGTCAGTGGGATTATAACACAGTGGAAGCGATTGGGAACGACAGCAACTCAGCCACGAAGTGGTTGGCCACGTAAAATGACAGAGCGGTCAGCGGATGCTGAGGGGCATAGTGCGCAGAGGTCACCGACTTTCTGCAGAGTCAATCACTACAGACCTCCAAACTTCATGTGGCCTTCAGATCAGCTCAAGAACAGCGTAGAGAGCTTCATGGAATGGGTTTCCATGGCCGAGCAGCTGCATCCAAGCCTTACATCACCAAGCACAATGCACAGCGTGGAATGCAGTGATGTAAAGCGCCGCCACTGGACTCTAGAGCAGTGGAGATGAGTTCTCTGGAGTGACCAATCACGCTTCTCCGTCTGGGAATCAGATGGACGAGTCTGGGTTTGGCGGTTGCCAGGAGACGGTACTTGTCTGGCTGCATTGTGCCGAGTGTAAAATTTGGTGGAGGGGGGATCATGGTGTGGGGGTGTTTTTCAGGAGTTGGGCTCGGCCCCTTAGTTCCAGTGAAAGGAACTCTTAAAGCTTCAGCACCAAGAGATTTTGGACAATTTCACGCTCCCAACTTTGTGGGAACAGTTTGGGGACGGCCCCTTCCTGTTCCAACATGACTGAGCACCAGTGCACAAAGCAGGTCCATAAAGACATGGATGAGCCAGGTTGGTGTGGAAGAACTTGACTGGCCTGCACAGAGTCCTGACCTCAACCCCATAGAACCCCTTTGGGATGAATTAGAGCGGAGACTATGAGCCAGGCCTTCTCGTCCAACATCAGTGTCTGACCTCACAAATGTGCTTCTGGAAGAACGGTCAGAAATTCCCATAAACACTCCTAACCCTTGTGGAAAGTCTTCCCAGAAGAGCTGAAGCTGTTATAGCTGCAAAGGGTGGGCCGACATCATATTAAACCCCACGGATTAAGAATGGGACGTCACTCAAGTTCATGTGCGTGTGAAGCCAGGTGACCGAATACTTTTGGAAAAATAGTGTATAGCTCAGCTACTCTCAGCATTAGTCTCGGAAATTAGCTTTAACTTCTGTTCTGTTAACTTCTGTAAACAGCACAATCAAATATTTTTCAACAAACAATAAACAGCTTTGAATTTAGAGTGAACCTGAACACGCTTTACACACAGCGCTTCATCTGCTGAACTCCACACCTTCACTTTAACTGCACTCAGTGGACTTTTCCTGGTAACATTGCACTGTTCGTGTTTGCACAGTCTCTCGTGTTAATGCATGTTTTGCTGGTGCAGCAGATCGGACACGGCGGTGCTGACAGTTCGGACAGGGAGTCTCCATCGGTGCAGCTTCACCACAAGGAAATGCAGAAGGCTGACGATCCGTCACACTTTGGGCTTGTTGGTACTGTTTGGTAGTTTAATCAGTTTTGTTGGTTTGAGTTTTTAATGGAGTGTGTGTGTGTGTGTGTGTGTGTGTGTGTGTGTGTGTGTGTGTGTGTGTGTCTGAGTCCAACTCATAAAAGCCATTTTTCTCTTTTAAAACACAAAATGTTTATTTCATTCTTTCCATTTTCTGTTTATAATGATATTCTGTTTTTTTTTAATATAGGATCCACAATTTTAATCTCAGGCAATAATATAACAGTATATTCAGGATATTCAGGTACACACAGTAATGAGCAGTGTTTCCATGGTAACAGAACTGAAAGAGTGGAGGGAAAAAGCACATTCACCCGGTGAGGAGTTACAGACGGGCAGGCGGACAGACGGACGGACTGAGCGTGGGAGTGTGTGTGTGTGTGTGTGTGTGTGTGTGTGTGTGTGTGTGTGTGTTAGCATTAATGACACTGTATCAGAGATCAAACAGATATGTACCGCACTGCTAGCCGTCCGCTAACACCGACCTGCAGGCTGTCTGCTTACACACCTGCAGTGGGTTCTAGACAGCTCTGGCGTCAGAGCTGTTCTAGATGTGATGTGAAACACAGACAGTGGTTGGAGGGACAGTAGTACATTTGAAGCTCCGTCTGAGCCACGTTCTCACCACCTGACCGTACTGCACGTTCCACGCCACCGGGCAGTCTGGCCGTGCAGGCAGGAGTGGACGCCGGCCGAGGGCGCTAACGGATCTCGGAGAGAAACTCTGGCAGCTTCGCTTAGCGCTCAGGCTAATCACCTTCAGCCCCGTGTAAACATTACACACTTTCAGCCACGCTGAGGTGGAGGTGAACGATGGCTAACGTGAGGCGCTGATTGTGTGCGTTAGCTTTTCTCTCATCGTAAAACACAAAATCACTTTAGAAAACAAACAAACAAAAAGCACAGCGTATGCAAATCAAGGGGAAAATGTAATTGGGATAAAAAGTAGCAAAAATAAACGAGTGCACCTCACAAACAGGCCGCCTGCACGTCAGGCTAATGTCGCTATGCTAACAGTGCTAGACTACCTACAGCTAAACCTGTTAGCACTGCTTTAACTACAGTTTTATCTAAAGGTTTAACTAACATTGTGCCAGCGGCGGCTAGCGGCTGTGCGCTAACCTGCAGTGAAGCCTAACACATGCTAACCTCCTGTACGCTAACTGTGCTAAACATCCAAGTTTAACTTGCACAAAAGAAGAAAAGAGAAATGATATTTCTAAGGATACAAAACTCAGAGTTAAAGAGCAGAAACAGCTAACCAGCTTTCTAACACTTAAATGCTAATATTAAAGTAGTGAAATAGTGTGGTGCTAATGGAGGCTAACGGACCGACACGTCAGGGCTCAATAAAAAAGAAGAGGAAAGAAAAAGGTTCTCGCAGTCGTCGACACGAATCATCTTGGCAAATTCTTCCGTGTTGTTTGATTTCTCAGCACATTCGCTCTCACTCGCGCATCCCGTCGTCTTTATTACTCTACTGGACCTCCTGCAGCGAGACGCTTCCTCTCCGCCTCGTATTTACCTATTTACATACAGCTCACTATTGCTTAGTGGACGTTTACACTCAGAGTCGCCACTCGTGCAAAAATTCAGCAGGTTTCAGTGTGTGTGAGTCTTGCAGAACCAGGCGTGATCTCATCACAGGATGCCTAGAGAGAACCGGGAGAAGTTCTGGGCTAAATGTGGGGCAGTGTGGAACCAACTGAGTGAAGTTCCTAACCCACCCGATGCTCCACAGCGTTCTGAGGGATCCAATCACACGGAAAAATAAAGCAGTTCGCCTTTTTATTGAAAGGCATTGCAAAGTAGCGCATCATCTGGAATCAGTGCGACTGTTCAGTCAGGCAGTCTCTCAGCTCCATCGGCTACTGACAGCGCCTCGCCGATCACTCCACACGCCGAATGTGATAGACTGGAGGAATGTGGGGGCGGAGTCTAGAGGGGATCTGACTTTATTATCAAGCTGTCCCCAGATGTGCATTTCCACTATGAGATCACTTCTGGCCCTGCGAGACCTCCAGCGCCGCGATGCGTCAGTCCCTCAATATTTAAGACCAACGCTGCGTTCGACTAAAGCTCAAAACTCAGAATCTCATTTTCCTCACTGCACATTCAAAAACAAGAACTGACTCAAACAGGAGCCAACAGAACTTACGGTTCTAGATTTTCTACCTGGCTGATTTCTCAAATTTGGCTAATCAGGTCAGCGCTTAACTGGTCACAGTGAAGCAACACGCAATTTTGCGCTCAGGCTCTCGTAAACGATCTACGTTCACGGTGAATCTGCAGTGAGTGAGCGACACGTCTTCATGCTTCACCGTGATTGGTTGTTCTGCCTGCCAGTCAAACGAACGCAGAGTTTACAACACTGTTTTTCCGCTTGCAGTGAAATGGATTTGGTCTCGTGTCGTATGTTCTGTCTGGTTTTTACCGCCACTGAATTTAATCAGAGAACTCATCCACAGCTCCCACTAGTGGATTCATTAGTCTACAACACCGCCTCGATCTGCATGCAGACACGGTAGCTGGTCGAGTCTGTGACTCTGATTCGAGAAGGGCGCTAGCTTGTGATGCTGAGTCGAACGCAGCGTTCAGTTCAGTGCACAGTAACACTCACAGAAACAAGGACGCAACAAAGAGGCTGACGAATAAACAACACTGTAAATAAATAAATAAATAAATAAATAAATATTGTGATTAATATGTAAACAGATCTGTAAACCCTCCTTTTAGGAACACAGCAATACTGAGTGAGCGAGCAAGAGAGAGAGAGGGGGTTTGCTGTCTTTTCAGTGCAACGGGTGGGGGTGGGGGGGCGGGGCCAGAGCAGTGTGTGCAGATTAGGATTAAGGATTAAGGAGATTAGAGAGATATCGGCGCAGAAGGAGAGAATGGGGGAGAGAGAGGTCAGAGAGAGAGAGAATGACATTCACTCACTCAGAGGGATCAGCAGGAGTGTTTAATCGTCTCTCTGTACGCTGATCTCGATGGTGCTGTTCAGTCGGGTGGGGACATACGAACACCTCACGATCTCGATGCCGCTCTGAGTTTGATTTCTTTGGGCTGTGATCTGAGTTTCACCTGTGTTAGTCTCAGAATTCGCAGAACCGTTTAGCTTCATGGCGTTTCCTGACCGTCAGGTATTAAACCCTGTAATATCAGCTCGTCTGTGTAATAACAGCGCCCCCAGCTGGAGAGGCTTCTCTAGGCTCTACTCGAGTCAATGGGCTCGAAAGCTTCCAAAGGTGAGCCGGAGCTTCAGCGACGACAGAAACACAGAAATATGTTTCCATAAATATTCAGCTGATCTATAAAGTCTAATTAACCTTAATGAGAGAATCGTGGTCTGTTATTTCCCCACCCCTGAAATCCAGCATGGTTATTGATCATTGGTTATCTGTTATTGATATGTACAGTATTAGCATTCTGCGTGTATAAATACATGCATTGATACAGGTACAGTACAAAGGCCAATCAGAATACAGTACAAACAGGCCACACCCATCTCCTCTCTGCATTCTTCACCATACTCAGTTTTCTAAACTGATCTGATTGGCTATGAGGGAAGTGATGTCATTTCCTTTTGGGCAGTTTCAGAGAAAATTAAGAAAGTTGAAAGTTACATGTTCAACTCTGGAATGATTTAGACAACACACACACACACACACACACACACACACAGTGATAGAAATCTTCAGACTGGACTACAGTTCCCATAATCCCCATCACTAACTCACACAGGGTCATCACACAATAATGCTTAACTATTAGAGGGACCGTACACACTTGGTACGAAACCTGTGTGTGTGTGCAAGTGTGTGCGAGTGTGTGTGTATGTGTGTGTGTGCGTGTGTGTATGTGTGTGTGCGAGTGTGTTTGTGTGCGTGTGTTAGTTCTTAATTTGTGTGAGTGTTATTACTTTGTGTGTTACTGCGAGTGTATGTGTGTGTGTGTGTGTGTTCGTGCGAGTGTCTGAGTGTGTCTTAGTGCATTAGTGCGAGTGTGTGTGTTAGTGCGTGTGTGTTAGTGCGAGCGTGTGTGTGTTAGTTAGTGTGAGTGTGTGTGTTAGTGTGAGTGTGTGTGTCAGTGTTTGACTGTGTGTGTTAGTACGAGTGTGTGTTTGTGTATTAGTGTGTGTGTTAGTGTGAGTGTGTCAGTGTCTGTGTGTTAGTGTGTTTGTGTGTGTTAGTACGAGTGTGTTTGTGTGTGTGTTAGTGTGAGTGTGTGTGCGTTTGTGTGTGTGTTAATGCGAATGTGTGCATGTGTTAGTGTGTGTGTGTGTTAGTGCGTATGTGTGCATGTGTTAGTGTGTATGTGTGCATGTGTTAGTGTGTGTGTGTGCGTTAGTGCGTATGTGTGCATGTGTTAGTGTGTGTGTGTGTGTGCGCGTTGGTGCGTATGTGTTAGTGTGTGTGTGTGTGTGTGTGTGTGTGTGCGTTAGTGCGTATGTGTGCGTGTGTGTACGTTAGTGCGAGTGTGTATTAGTCGGGGGAGTTGATGCGCAGTTTGAACGAAACTCTGCCGGCGAACTTGTCTCTGTCACTGAACTCTCTGATGGTGTTGGAGTTGATTTTACACTCAACGTTGATGTCGGCATTTTGAGTCAGGTTCAGAAACTTCACCGCTACCAGCGGCTGAGAGTAGTTCACCTACACATAGAGAGAGAGAGAGAGAGATGGAGTGAGACAGAGAGAGAGAGATGGAGTGTGAGACAGAGAGAGAGAGAGATGGAGTGTGAGAGTGAGAGAGAGATGGAGTGAGAGACAGAGAGAGAGAGAGAGAGATGGAGTGTAAGAGAGAGTGAGAGAGAGATGGAGTGAGACAGAGAGAGAGAGATGGAGTGTGAGAGAGTGAGAGAGAGATGGTGTGAGAGACAGAGAGAGAGAGAGATGGAGTGTGAGAGAGAGAGAGAGAGATGGAGTGAGAGACAGAGAGAGAGAGAGAGGGAGTGTGAGAGAGAGTGAGAGTGTAATAGTGTGTGGGAGTGAGAGACAGAGAGAGAGTGTAATAGTGTGTGTGAGTGAGAGATGGAGTGTGAGAGAGAGTGAGAGAGAGATGGAGTGAGAGACAGAGAGAGAGAGAGAGATGGAGTGTGAGAGAGAGTGAGAGATGGAGTGAGAGACAGAGAGAGAGAGAGAGTGTGAGAGAGAGTGAGAGTGTAATAGTGTGTGTGAGTGAGAGACAGAGAGAGAGAGAGATAGGGAGTGTGAGAGAGAGAGAGAGAAAGAGAAGAGCAAGAACATGTCTGGCTGTTCTAGATAAAACAGACACCTGACTTGTGTTAAAACGTTCCAGATGTTTTGTCTGAATCCTCTAAGAGACACTATCCTCTATCTGAGCTTGAGTGAATCAGTGTTACAGTCACTCTCTCAGCGCAGTCCTCCACGGAGCCTGTTTAACATTCCTAACACCTAACTGGAACACTGCTTAGACTACAGTTCATATTCACAGGCAGAGATGTATCTAGAACCTACAGAAGGTCTAGAGTAATGTTGGTTCTACTCATTGTAAATCAGAGCCTGATTGGTAGGTTCCTCTGTCATTTCCTGATTATGTTGGTAGTTAACGTAACATCTAAGGTCTTCAGTCCAGCTCCTGAGTCTTGACCAATGGGAGAGCAGCTCAGCAGAATCTATCTACATACCACAGAGAGCACAATCCTGATTGGGTCATTTTCTGTTGGCCATTTCAAGAATTCAATCTTATTGTGTTCAACAAAACTCGACAATGGAATAAGAGTTTTATTACGACAACTACAGGGTTTAAATACAACAAACACAACAATAAAAAAGAGCTAAAATTACAGACATGAGTGCAGAGTTTCTGGAATCAAACAGCCCTTGGGCTCATTAAAGCGTCCTGCTGCCCCAACCGGCGTGCGGTCCATCAGACTGTTTAACATGACACACATCTCAACAAAACAACCTGCAACAACTCAGTCGCTCACCTGGGCCCGTTTGCCATAGTACGGGTAGTACATCAGGTTAAAGGTCCCATTTGGAGGGAAATACACCACATCACCTAAAAACTCACTGTCCTCCTTCTACAGAGAGAGAGCGAGAGAGAGAGAGAGAGAGAGAGAGAGGACACAGAGAGAGATAGAGAGGACAGAGAGAGAGAGAGGACAGAGAGAGAGAGATAGAGGACAGAGAGAGAGAACAGAGAGAGAGAGGACACACAGAGAGAGAGAGAGAGGACAGAGAGAGAGAGAGGACACAGAGAGAGAGGACAGAGAGAGAGGACACAGAGAGAGACAGAGAGAGAGGACACAGAGAGAGAGGACAGAGAGAGAGAGGACACAGAGAGAAAGAGGAGAGAGAGAGGACAGAGAGAGAGAGGACACAGAGAGAGAGACAGAGAGAGAGACAGAGAGAGAGGACACAGAGAGAGAGGACACAGAGAGAGAGAGGACACAGAGAGATAGAGAGGACAGAGAGAGAGGACACAGAGAGAGAGGACACAGAGAGAGAGAGAGAGAGAGAAGTAAAAATGTTAGCAAGTATTTTTGTTCCTGTGTTCAGGAGTAAAATAATCTTCTTTCAAATCTGTTCATTCTCAGTATTGAGTGGTATAAAATACAGATTAAGGTAAAAAGCACAGTTGAGCCATCATGAGCCTCCAGAACAGTTTCAAAGCTAAGTAGATCCTGGAACTCTGTGGAACTGTACTGGAGGGATGAAACTCTGGTGTTCTGATGATGGAGGAGACGTTCTGTGGCAGCAGAATCACTGTCAGTGACAACTGAAGTGAAAATCTGAATGACTGAATCCAACAAACTGCTCAGACCCATCGCTGACCAGCTGCTCCACTTTCTCTTCCTACCTCCTTTCATAAACATGTGACGGGGGGAAAAAAGAGGAACTTCTATACCTGTTGATTTCTAACCCTAGGCTTCTAATTGTCATCATCACCATTAACCGTTTAATCCAGATAGGGTCGCGGTAGCAGTTCGGAGAACAAAGAATCCCAGATGACCCTGTGATGATGGTCATTAGTCAGAACTCGTGGCTCAGCTCCCTCTTTTCCACTACAGTCACCTGTCCCAGCCTGCAGCCGATCTCCCGATCCCTCTTCCCATCACTCGTCAACAAGACCCCAAGATACTTAAATATGCCATCTAGTTCCGGGCTAAGACCATAGACTCAGACTTGGAGGTGCTGAACTGCATACCAACTGCTTCACACTCAGCTGCAAACTGACACATGGACACCACACATAATGCCCTCATGATCTGAGCTACACCTTTACACCCTGTCCATGAATATTATGAACAGGTTTAACTTAATGTCAAGTATACGAATGCACCTCTCACTCTGGAAGTACAGAGACTACAGAGTAGTAGCCCCAGCACTCCATAATTTTGGAGGATCTCCCACAAGATCTTGGGGAACACGGTCGTAAGCCTTCTCCAAGTCCACAAAACACACGTAGAAAACACACATGGACTGGGTTAGCAAACTCCCATGCATCTGTGAAAGGGTGAAAAGCTGGTCTATTGTTCCATGTCCGGGATGGAATTTGCATTGTTTCTCCTTCACCTATCGGTCAGACTCTCCTTTCCAGCACCTTGGCATAAACTCTCTGAGGGAGCCTGAGCAGTGTGATACCCTAGTAGTTGGCACACACCCTCTAATACACTTTCTTAAAAAGAGAGACCACCACCCTGGTCTGATAGTCCAAGGGTACTGTTCGAGTCTGAGGTCCATGCAATATTGCAGAGGTGTGTTAGTCACAATAGCCCGACAATATCCAGAGCCTTAAGCATTTCTGGATGAATCTCATCCAGCCACTTGCCACTGAGGAGCTTGCCTGAGGAACCACCTCAGTGACCTTGACCTTCACAAGGGAAATGGAACCTGACATGCCAAAAGCCTCTGGCCCTGACTCCTGTGAGGGAGGCATGTTTCTCCAGTTAAAGAGTTCCTCATAGTGCTCCTTCCACCACCTGACAATATCCTTTCAGAATATCAATTGAAGTCAGAGTTTCTCCACACCTGCCAAATACAGCTTGAGTAAAGCCACCCCAAAACTATCTGCTGTGTCAGGAGTCCTCCAGGCTATCCAGTCACTAAAGGCCTCTTTCTTCAGCTTAACATCCTCCCTTACCACCAGGTTACTGCCCTGGCAGGCACCAACAAGCTTTTGGCCACAGCTACGCCTGGCAGCTTCCACAATGGAGATTATGCACAGGGTCCATTCAGACTTTATGTCCATTATGTCCTCCAGAAAACGCAAAAAGCTCTCCTGGAGGTGGGAGTTAAAATCATTCCAAACAGGGGCCTCCGACAGTCGTTCCCAGTACACCCTCACTATTTGCTTGGACTTACCGGGTCTAATCCAACTCACCCGGCCGTCTAATCCAACTCACCACCAGATGGTGATCAGTTGACAGCTCAGCACCTCTCTTCAATCGAGTGTCCAGAACATATGGTCCCAAGTCAGATGGAACGACAACAAAGTTGATCACTGACCTCTGGCCCAAGGAGCTCTGGTACCATGTACACTTAAGAACATCCTTGTGTTCGAACTTGCTGTTCATTTTGGACAATCCATGCCTATTGTCCAATAACAATTCACCATTCGGGTTTAGATCGGGCAGGCCGTTCTTCGCAATCACACCTCTCCAGGTCTCCCAGTCATTGCCAAAATGAGCATAAATGTCTCCCACCAAGATTATGGAGTCTGTAGGTGGGGCTTTTTCTAGAACCCCACCCAGTTGCTCCATGAAGGTCAAATACTCTGACCTGTTGTTTGGTGCATAAGCACACACAACAGTCAGAGTTTTCCTTTCTGTGATTTTACTTAGCACTGAAGAGACCCTCTCATCCACCAGGACAAACATCAACTGCACAGCAGCCAGCTGGGAACTTGTGGGTTTCCCCACACCTACTCAGGACCTTTAACCTTGTTGCAACATTCCATGTTCCAAAGGCAACATGGCGCCCCCCGAGGCAGACGTGTTTGCTCACTCTGCTCAAGAATGCCGGCTTTTTCTTCTTTTCCTGTGCATTAATGCTCTCTTTACAGTGCACAAGTGCCAGGCACTCTTAACCTATGACAGACAAACTCTGCTGGACATCGCAAAAGACAACAACATGCATGGATTTAGCGGCTTTATTCCACCGGAGCTACAACCCATTGTCCGCTCCCGCAGCCACCACCACCACCAGGAAGACCCAGACCTACCGACCGCGAGTGAGCACACTGATTCGAGGAGAGCGCTCCAGAGGCGACGACGCAAGCGAGGCAAGAGGGGAGGGCTGCATGCTAGGCTAAAGGCTCGCGCTAGCCGACCACCAGTGCCTAGCCTCTTGCTAGCTAACGTGTGGTCACTGGAGAACAAGCTGGACGAGCTGAGAGCTAGGATAACATCTCAGCGGGAAACGAGAGAGTGCTGCACTCTAATTTTTACTGAAACCTGGCTCTCGGACAGAGTACCAGACAGCGCTATCCAGCTAGAGACTCACTCTGTGCATCGCGGAGATCGCACGGCAGCCTCCGGTAAGGCTAAGGGTGGAGGGGTGTGTGTGCTTGTAAACAACGCGTGGTGTAGAGACATACGGACTGTTTATAAGCACTGCTCACCAGACCTGGAGTTCCTGCTGTTAAAGTGTTGTCCCTATTATTTACCAAGGGAGTTCTGTGCTGTGTTTTTAACATCTGTTTATATAAATCCGTGGGCTAACTCTGCGGCAGCGCTCGGCAAACTCCATGACGTCATCACCCCGCCCCCACTTTGGACTCTCAGACCACATCTCCTTGTTCATGTACCCGGCTTACAGTCACAGGTTGAAACAAACACATCCGGTTACCAAAACGGTTCAAGTATGGTCTCCAGAGACTGAGAGCATACTGCAGGACTGTTTTGCTACAACAGACTGGGATGTGTTTAAAGCTGCAGCCACTACGGAGGACTCTTCTGTCAACATTCAGGAATATGCTGAACACGTGTCTGGTTACATCAGCACGTGTGTGGATAACATCGTGCCCACCACACAAGTGAAGAGGTTTCCTAACCAGAAGCCCTGGATTAACAGTCAGGTACGACACATGCTCCGTGCTCGCTCTCTTGCATACAGATCAGGCAATGAGACAGAGTACAAAGCTGCGAAGTACAGACTGAGGAAAGCCATCACAGCAGCCAAGAGGCAGTACAGGGAGAAACTGGATGGCTTCTACTCCACTGTTGACTCCAGGCAGATGTGGCAAGGCCTACAACACATCACAGAATACAGGACCATCACCAGCAACATCAGCTCCACAGACAGCCTACCGGACGACCTCAACACCTTCTACACCCGCTTCGAAACCTCCAGAACTAGCACCGGGAGGCTCACACACACACAGCCCACACAACCCCTGCCCCCCCCTCTGTCAGTATCAACAGGCCAGGTCTGCAGAGCTCTGAGAAAGATCAACCCCCGCAAGGCACCAGGACCAGACAAGATTCCTGAGCGGGCCCTCAGAGCATGTGCGAACGAGCTGGCTAATGTACTGACCTCCATCTCTCTCTCTCAGCCAGAGCATTGTTCCCACCTGCTACAAAAGGACAGTCATTGTCCCCATTCCTAAGAAGAGCCCCCCCACCAGCCTGAATGACTACAGACCAGTAGCACTCACTCCAATCATTATGAAGTGCTTTGAGAGAGTGGTGCTGGCCCACATCCAAGACAGCATACCGGACACGCTGGACCCCCTGCAGTACGCCTACCGTCACAACAGATCCACCTCGGACGCAGTCGCTGCTGCCCTTCACTACTCCCTCTCCCACCTGGAAAACAAAGACTCCTACATAAGGATGCTCTTTGTTGACTACAGCTCAGCCTTCAATACGGTCATCCCACACAAACTCACCCACAAACTCTCCACACTCTGCCTGCACCCCACCCTCTGTGACTGGCTTTTGGACTGGGTGTCCACATCAGTGAAGACCTCACATGGTCACTGAACACCAAGCAGCTAGTCAGAAAGGCTCAACAGCGGCTGTACTTCCTGAGGAGGCTGAGGAAGTTTGGGATGTCTCCGGTGATCCTCAGCAACTTCTACAACTGCGTCATTGAGAGCCTCCTGACCAGCTGGATCACCGTGTGGTACGGCAGCTTGACCGTGATGGACCGTAAATGCCTACAGAGAGTGGTGAAGACTGCAGAGAAGATCACCAATTCTCCACTGCACTCTCTGCAGAACATTTACAACCATAGAGTCCAAAGGAAGGCTGCCTCCATCATCAAAGACCCCACCCACCCCCAGCATGGTCTGTTCAAACCTCTGCCCTCAGGCCGGAGGTATAGGAGTATGATGTGCAAGACCTCCAGACTAAAGAACTCCTTCTTCCCCACCGCAATCAGAGTTCTGAACCAGAAATAACTATTCACACTTCGGTCTGCCAGACTTAGGTACAGACGTGTGATGTGTATCCCACTGGTAAAGAACTCTTTCCTCAGGAATAACCTGCAACTACTGTCACTTTAACTGTAGCACATGTTTACAATTGCACTATTGCACTTTACCACTCATTTCTGCTGCAGATAATCATGTTCCCGGCAAGGCACAGCACTATCCATCCATACCACTGTAATATATACATTTATACATTGCGTTATTTCTTGATTTAATATATATGGTTGTATATATACTCTTTTGTATTTTTTAATGTTATATCTGGCATTCTTAAGCGAGGAGCAAAGTAAGCTTTTCATTGTATATAAGGAAACTTGTTTCCTCTGTACAAATGACAATAAACACTTTGAACATGTACCAAGAGCCAGTTTCCAGTTCTGCCACCTGCTAATGTGAATGTACAGTAATGTGTTGCTCCACACTCCCTCAAGTCTGGGAGCACTGCCAACTCCTATCAGGATGGATGTGTATCAGTCAGAACTCCATACTGATTAGCAGTGGTCACCCACAAGGTCAAAGCCCAGTGTTCTGACCTATGCTGTATGCTGCACATACACTCACCCACCCATGGACAACATGGTGAGGGATGACTCTAGACCAGCACTGATGGATTTCACTCCTCTGACCTCTCAGATGGTCACTGGTGTTTATAATGAGGGGTCCTGCACTGCAACTCTGCTGTAACACATCTCTCTCTGTGTCCGTTCTCAGTTGAGGATCATCTGCTCTGACTTATCACAGTAATGCACAATTTTCCAGCCCTGATTACTGACGTCTCTCCACAGATCTAAACCTCTAAAAACTCCAAAACCAGAAAGTCAGTTGGTCCTGGTTAAGCAGCCACAATGCAGGTATATATACATAACACACACTATATTTCCAAAAGTATTCGCGTCTCGTCTGGCTTCACACACATAAGACTTTAAGTGACATGATGTCGGTCCACCCTTTGCAGCTATAACAGCTTCAACTCTTCTGGGAAGGCTTTCCACAAGGGTTAGGAGAGTTTTTGTGTGAATTCTTGACCGTTCTTCCAGAAACGCATTTGTGAGGTCAGACACTGATGTTGGACGAGAAGGCCTGGCTCACAGTCTCCGCTCTAATTCATCCCAAAGGTGTTCTATGGGGTTGAGGTCAGGACTCTGTGCAGGCCAGTCAAGTTCTTCCACACCAAACTGGCTCATCCACGTCTTTATGGACCTGCTTTGTGCACTGGTGGGCAGTCATGTTGGAACAGGAAGGGGCCATCCTCAAACTGTTGCCACAACGTTGTGAGCGTGAAATTGTCCAAAATCTCTTGGTGCTGAAGCTTTAAGAGTTCCTTTCACTGGAAATAAGGGGCCGAGCCCAACTCCTGAAAAACACCCCACACCATGATCCCCCCTCCACCAAACTTTACACTCGGCACAATGCAGTCAGACAAATACCGTCTCCTGGCAACCGCCAAACCCAGACCTGTCCATCGGATTCCCAGACGGAGAACCGTGATTGGTCACTCCAGAGAACACGTCTCCACTGCTCTAGAGTCCAGTGGCGGCGCTTTACATCACTGCATTCCACGCTGTGCATTGTGCTTGGTGATGTAAGGCTTGGATGCAGCTGCTCGGCCATGGAAACCCATTCCATGAAGCTCTCTACGTTGTTCTTGAGCTGATCTGAAGGCCTCATGAAGTTTGGAGGTCTGTTGTGATTGACTCTGCAGAAAGTCGGTGACCTCTGCGCACTATGCCCCTCAGCATCCTCTGTCATTTTACGTGGCCGACCACTTTGTGGCTGAGTTGCTGTCGTTCCCAATCGCTTCCACTGTGTTATAATCCCACTGACAGTGGACTGTGGAATATTTAGTAGTGAGGAAATTTCATGACTGGACTTGCTGCACAGGTGGCGTCCAATCACGGCACCACGCTGGAATTCACTGAGCTCCTGAGATCGGCCCATTCTTTCACTAATGCCTGTAGAAGCAGTCTGCAGGCCTAGGGGCTCGGCTTTATACACCTGTGGCCACGGAAGTGACTGGAACACCTGAATTCAATGATTTGGACGGGGGAGTGAATACTTTTGGAAATATGGGGTATAATTATTATTGCATCCTCTACTCTACTGCAATCTACTGTTCTATGATACAATCTACTGTAGTTTCATGTAAACTACTGACTCGTCACCTAAACTACATTATCTGTCTTACCCAGTCATCCTGTCCCACTTTATATCTCTGAGGACATAATGCAGACACAGTGGATGGGTGTGGTTAAAGATTGATGCGGAGGGAGGAGTTAATGATGATGGAGAAGGGTTAAACAGAATATTGTAGCGGGAGGGATTAATGCTGATGGGTGGGGTTAAACAGTAATTCAGAGGGATGGGTTAATTTTGATGGCTGGGGGTATCCATTAATATAGAGGGAGGGGTTAATGTCCATGGGCAGGGTTAAACACTGATGTAGAGGGAGGGATTAATGCTGATGGGTGGGGTTAAACGGACTAGATGAACTAATTAAAGGCTGGAATGATGAAAGTGTAAACAACTATTTTGATGAACAGGAAACAAACAAGTTTACAGCTCAATTTAACAACTGATTACATGAATGTTAATTAACTTAACATTGGTGGTCTTACCTTTGCTCCACAGGTGACGTATGGAGACTGTCCATCTTTCCCTGGTAACATTCCAATCACCTAGAGAGGTCAAAGGTCAGATTGTTAATGTTAGTCATCAATCTTTTATCACTTTCATTTTTATTATATTTTATTTTATTTTATGGAAATTAACTGCCTGAAAATGTGGTGTTTTTTCCTGAAAAGAAATCAAAGCAGTGAAATGTTCATCACATTTCTCTGTTCATCCTTTCCATCCCTCTATCCATCTGTTTATTACTGTTTACAGAGTTTGAGCTGAGGATGAGTGGCTAAGGATGGGGGGATGAGGAAGAGGGGCCGGGGACAAGAGTCTGAGGATGAGGGATCAAGGATGAGGAGATGAGGAAGAGGAGCCAAAGAAAAGATGTTGAGAAAGAGAGGCCAAGGACAAGAGGATAAGGAAGAGGGGGCAAGAAAGGTAGGAGGAAGAGGGGCTGAGGAGGAGGGGCTAAAGAAGAAAAGCAAGAGGAAGACAGGATGAGGATGAGGGTCCGAGGAAGAAAGGCAGGAGGAAGAGGCGATGAGGAAGAGGGGCTGAGGAGGAGGGGCTGAGGAAGAAAGACAAGAGGAAGAGGGGCTAAGGAAGAGGGGCTGAGGAGGAGAGGCTGAAGAAGAAAGGCAGGAGGAAGAGGGGATGAGGAGGAGGGGCTGAGGAAGAAAGGCAGGAGGAAGAGGGGATGAGGAGGAGGGACTGAGGAAGAAAGGCAGGAGGAAGACTGTAATTGCTGGATACCAGCAGCAACCAGCAGAGCCTTTTAATGGGTTCTATACATTTTTTGTTTTTGAGTTTGATAATGGAAGATGAATAAAGTTTGAGTTTATTGAATTAATATTTTCTAAATAAATCATAATTTTTGTGACAGACACATCAGGATAACAGACAAACTTCACACAAGCTGCACATAAATCACTGGAATGAATAACCAGCGAACTGTGAAAAAGCAACTGCAGTAATCATGAGCCAATCACACGCAGTGATCGAAACGAGCCAATCACACGCAGTGATCGAAACGAGCCAATCACACGCAGTGATCGAAACGAGCCAATCACACGCAGTGATCGAAACGAGCCAATCACACACATTGATCGAAACGAGCCAATCACATGCAGTGATCGAAACGAGCCAATCACACGCAGTGATCGAAACGAGCCAATCACACACAGCGATCCAAACGAGCCAATCACACACAGTAATCCAAACAAGCCAATCACACACAGTAATCCAAACGAGCCAATCACACACAGTGATCCAAACAAACTAATCACACACAGTGATCCAAACGAGCCAATCACACACAGTGATCCAAACAAACTAATCACACGCAGTGATCCAAACGAGCCAATCACACACAGTGATCCAAACAAATTAATCACACACAGTGATCCAAACGAGCCAATCACACACAGTGATCCAAACAAACTAATCACACGCAGTGATCCAAACGAGCCAATCACACACAGTGATCCAAACAAATTAATCACACACAGTGATCCAAACGAGCCAATCACACACAGTGATCCAAACAAATTAATCACACACAGTGATCCAAACGAGCCAATCACACACAGTGATCCAAACAAATTAATCACACACAGTAATCCAAATGAACCAACCACACACACCGATACAAATGAGCCAATTAATTAGTATAATCAATTTGCAGAGACTGGATAGTATAATCACTGAGCAGTGAATGGTTAGTATAATCCCTGTGCAGTGATTGGTTAGTATAATCAGTGTGCAGTGATTGGTTAGTATAATCAGTGTGCAGTGATTGGTTAGTATAATCACTGTGCAGTGATTGGTTAGTATAATCACTGAGCAGTGAATGGTTAGTATAATCAGTGTGCAGTGATTGGTTAGTATAATCAGTGTGCAGTGATTGGTTAGTATAATCAGTGTGCAGTGATTGGTTAGTATAATCAGTGTGCAGTGATTGGTTAGTATAATCACTGTGCAGTGAATGGTTAGTATAATCACTGTGCAGTGATTGGTTAGTATAATCCCTGTGCAGTGATTGGTTAGTATAATCACTGTGCAGTGATTGGTTAGTATAATCAGTGCGCAGTGAATGGTTAGTATAATCAGTGTGCAGTGATTGGTTAGTATAATCACTGAGCAGTGAATGGTTAGTATAATCAGTGTGCAGTGATTGGTTAGTATAATCAGTGTGCAGTGATTGGTTAGTATAATCAGTGTGCAGTGATTGGTTAGTATAATCACTGTGCAGTGATTGGTTAGTATAATCACTGTGCAGTGATTGGTTAGTATAATCACTGAGCAGTGAATGGTTAGTATAATCAGTGTGCAGTGATTGGTTAGTATAATCAGTGTGCAGTGATTGGTTAGTATAATCAGTGTGCAGTGATTGGTTAGTATAATCACTGTGCAGTGAATGGTTAGTATAATCACTGTGCAGTGATTGGTTAGTATAATCCCTGTACAGTGATTGGTTAGTATAATCCCTGTGCAGTGATTGGTTAGTATAATCCCTGTGAAGTGATTTGTTAGTATAATCCGTGTGCAGTGATTGGTTAGTATAATCAGTGTGCAGTGATTGGTTAGTATAATCACTGTGCAGTGATTGGTTAGTATAATCCCTGTACAGTGATTGGTTAGTATAATCACTGTGCAGTGATTGGTTAGTATAATCCCTGTGAAGTGATTTGTTAGTATAATCAGTGTGCAGTGATTGGTTAGTATAATCACTGTGCAGTGATTGGTTAGTATAATCCCTGTGAAGTGATTTGTTAGTATAATCACTGTGCAGTGATTGGTTAGTATAATCAGTGTGCAGTGATTGGTTAGTATAGTCAGTGTGCAGTGATTGGTTAGTATAATCAGTGCGCAGTGATTGGTTAGTATAATCAGTGTGCAGTGATTGGTTAGTATAATCAGTGTGCAGTGATTGGTTAGTATAATCAGTGTGCAGTGATTGGTTAGTATAATCACTGTGCAGTGATTGGTTAGTATAATCAGTGCGCAGTGATTGGTTAGTATAATCAGTGTGCAGCGATTGGTTAGTATAATCAGTGTGCAGCGATTGATTAGTATAATCAGTGTGCAGTGATTGGTTAGTATAATCAGTGTGCAGTGATTGGTTAGTATAATCAGTGCAGTGGGTTGTTAGTACAGTCAATGTAATTGCTTCATGTTATTACTGTAGTGATTATTTAGTATAATAATTGTGCAGTGATGGGTTAACACAATCAGTGTGCAGTCACTGGTTGGTATAATCAGTATGCAGTGAGTAGTTACTGTAACCAGTGCAGTGACTGGTTAGCATAATCAGTGCAGTGATTGGTTAGGATTAGCAGTGCAGTGACTGGTTAATGTAATCAATGTGCAATGACTGATTAATATAATCACAACAGTGACTGTTTAGTGATTGATTAGTGTAATCAGTGTACAGTGATTGTTTAGCATTATTAGTGTGCTGTGATTGGTTGGTTTAATTAGTGTACAGTGATTGGTTAATGTAATTAGTGTCATGTGATTATTAGTGTTCCCAGTGCAATAATTGTTAGTGTAAACAGTACAGTGTGATTGGTTAGTCTAATCAGAACAATCTTCAGATTATCAGTCAATCAGATTAGTCTAATCATGGTGCTGTGACTGGTTACCCGGTTGAGTTTGATGAGGATGCAGGGCTTGCCGTCACCGTAGCCATAAGTGCGGTCAGTGAAGCCATCACAGTCCCCCAGCATGGTGCGATTAAACTGACAGGAGCGTTTGGGGACATTCCTCACTGGGCCGCTGTCATCCTGAACATAATGCTTATCCGGAGCACAAGCATCATTATTCAACATCTGCTGAGAATTATTATAGGCTGAAGAGAGAGAGAGAGAGAGAGAGAGAGAGAGAGAGAGAGAGAGAAAGAAAGTATCAAGTATTGTCCTATTAATTTCCTAATCATTAATCTGTTCATAGTAGAACTGTCAACAAAGTACCATGATAACATGATAATTGCTTAACAGCACTAAAGTTTTTTGATGAATGACCCATCTGTAGAGGTTTCAGGCTGAAGCTCAGCTGCAGTGCACTATGTCTCACTGTGATAGAATCTGTGATTGTAGTGCTTTCATTCAAATACAACTTTTAAATGTCTTTTAAAGTGAAGCTTTTAGCTCCTTTAGCAAATTACATGGGATGACACTAACCCTAACCGTAACCCAGACAACACTGGATGGGTGGACCATTTTAGACTGGCCAAGTCAATTGCCAGTCCTCCACTAACTGATCAGCATTTCACCTCCTGAAGGAGAGATTAAAAAGAAAAACTTTCCAAAACAAGCAACAACCGAGAGAAGCTAAAGTATAACTTATTTTAAGACTGTATCTAAAAACTGGGTGGTCTGTTATTGAGGATGCCATGTTGTAAGCTATTCATCACATCTAGATGTAAATACCCAGAAATAAAAGCTTATTAATTTTCCTAAATTCATGTTTTATCTTCAGTGTAAAGCAAATACAAAAGAATCAGCCAATTAATTCAGAGGAGACTGAACTCCTTCTGTTCTTGTGGTCAATAAACAGAGCTGAGTTTTGGTGCTGTAAATTGGTGGAAATGTGACAGACTGATACAGTCTTAGTGAAATTTAATTACCTGAAGTAAGAAAGACCATAGGTTATGGCTGATATTCTCTGCCAAAGAGTTTTTTCGCCCCTTGTATTGTGTTGATTTTTACTGTCACATACGTACAGACTGAATCCTTCCTGCTGATTGTCCTGTTCATGGGTCTTTACTCAGCAGTTTGTCAAGTCTTAATTAACCACATTTAAGTTTTAGCTGAAATTTTGTCAAACACACACATTTACATAAAGCTAATTAGCTAACAAGATGGTGCCCAGCGTGGCAGACATCTTTGTGTTCCTCCTGTAACCAACGCTATTTATTATTTATTTTAACTTTAGTATTTATGTTACATGTACAGTGCACCTACAGTACAGTTAGTTACAGTAGAGAGGCACTCCTAGAGATTGGTAAAGTTCATCATGAACTTACCTTTAGCCTTCAACTTTCTTCAATGCCCGCACTCCACCAACACCAGCCAGCAAGGCCCAGCAGCACCGGCCTCGGTGAGTGGCACAGCCGACGAACAGAGCGGCCAAAGCGGAAGCGGGGCAAGAGAGGTGGGCTACATTCTAGACTAAAGGCTAGGGCTACACAGTCACCAGTAACTAGCCTGTTGCTAGCTAATGTTTGCTCCCTCAAGAACAAGCTGGATGAGCTGAGGACCAGCATAACAACTCAGCATGAGATCACAGAGTGCTGTGCTGTCCTCATGGAAACCTGGCTCTCGGACAGCATGCCGGACTCAGCGATCCAAACACACTCCGTCCACCGCAGGGACCGCACGGCAGCATTGGGGAAGAACAAAGGCAGCGGTGTCTGCATCTGCATGAACAACAGGTGGTGTACAGACATAAAGACTGTTGAAAAACATTGTTCAGCTGACTTAGAGCTGCTGATGGTGAAGTGTACTCTTCTATCTGCTGAGAGAGTTCAGCGCTGTGTTTATTTTGGCTGTTTACATCCCGCCACGCGCGAACTCGGCCACGGCACTAGGGCTGCTGCATGGTGCCATTAGCAAACAAGATACCACACCCGGATGCCCTGTTCATTGTTGCCGACCCTGGCCAACTAAGAGACATCATGGCCACACAGAACACATCACTCACTGTGACATCAGTGTAGGTGCAGGACCTTGAAGAGAACAAACCCATGGAGAGCAGCCAGCTCAGACAACATCACGGGGCATGCACTCAGGGTTTGCTCATCAGAACTGGGGCTGAGGTGTTTGTGGACATATTCAATCTGTCCCTCACGCAAGCTTTTGTGCCATCTTGCTTCAAGACTACCACTAGCATACCCCTCCCAAAGAAAAGCATTGTGACCTGCCTAAATGACTATTGCCCTGTTGCACTCACCCCAATCGTGATGAAGTGCTTTGAGAGTAGTCATGACACACATCCACAAGACCATTCCAAACACTATAAACCCTCTCCAGTTCACTGTCAGAACAGGTCCACAGACCACACAGTGAACACTGCCCTTCACACTGCCCTTCACACAGCCCTCACACACCTGGAGGGAAAGGACACATATGTCAGAATGCTCTTTCAGCTTAGCATTTAACATGGTATATCAACTCTCAGGAAAGCTCCTCACCCTCAGACTGACACCCACCCTCTGCAACTGGGTGCAGAACTTCCTAACAGACAGATCCCAGTCAGTCAGAGTCGGCAGCCGCACATCCAGCACAAGAACAGTCAGCACAGGGGTCCCACAGGGCTGTGTGCTGAGCCCCCTTCTGTACACACTCTTCACGTATGACTGCGTGTCCTCCCAGAACAACACCAGCATCATCAAGTTCACTGATGATATTACAGTCGTTGGACTGATCACTGGTGGGGACAAGATGACGTACAAGAAGGAGGTGGCTGAGCTGGTGGCCTGGTGTCATAAGAACAATCTCTCTTTGAATGCAGACAAGACCAAGGAAATGATTGTTGATCCGAGGAGGAAGCGGGAGCTGCACACACCCCTGTATGTTGGTGAGACAGAGGTGGAGAGAGTGAACACCTTCAAATTCCTCGGTTCCTGTTCCAAAGATGTAATTTATCTCACCTTTCAATGACTACAGACCAGTGCGCCTTACATCTCATGTCATAAAACTCCTGGAGAGAATAGTGTTGTCACATCTCAAACCTCAGGTCAGCTCTTTCCTGGACCCCCCACAGTCTGTTAATCAACAGCAGGTTGTTGTAGATGATGCTGTTATTTATCTACTACAGAAGGCACATTCCCATTTGGACCAGAACACCAGGTGCAACAACATGCAGGTGGACCATGACCATGGAGTCCATGATTGCATGGGTCTTGGACTACCAGGTCTGGAAGACCCCTGCATGTGCAGTTGGGAACCTGCCAGTCAATCTGGTCAATAGCATTGAGGCACCAAGGGGAACTGTGCTTGCCCCCTTCCTCTTCACCCTTGAAACCACTGATTTCTAGTACAGCTCTGATGACTTAGTGGTGGTTGGGTGCATTAGGAATGGGCAGGATGGAGAATATAGGAACCCTGTGGAAAGCTTTGTTGAGTGGTGTATGAAGAACCACCTGATCCTCAATGTAACTGAGACCAAGGAGATGGTGGTGGACGTTAGGAGGAAAAGAATCATGATCAGTCGTATTACCATCACAGGTCAGAACATTGAACTGGTAGACACCTACAAATATCTGGGTGTCCTGCTTGACAACAAACTGGACTTGAGGGCCAACACAGAGGCTGTGTACAAGAAGGGGAAGAGTAGTCTCTACTTTCTGAGGAGGCTCACATCCTTTAATGTGTGAACTAAGATGTTGGAGATCTTCTATCAGTCTGTCATTGGGGTTGTCTTCTTGTGAGATGCTCACTGGATGGTTTTGAGGTCGTGGTTGAAAGAAGGTCACTAAATAAACTCACTGCTATCCTGGAGAATCCATCACATGCCCTCCAAGACCTACTGATTAGACAGCAGAGCACCTTCAGCAACAGACTCATTCAGCTGAGCTGTAGTGAGGAACGGTACAGGAGATCATTTGTAACCACAGCGATCGCACTGTGTAACACCTCTTCACTGTGCCAGTACTGTATACTAAGTCACTGACAGGACAGGCTCACTGACCACCCACTGGACATTATACATCTACACTCTGTACTGTGCACTGCCACTTGTTTATATATCCATAAATATTACATATTGCACTGCCACTTACAGTTAATACACCTATGCATATTGATCTACTATGAACATATTATTTACAGTTTGTATGGTTACTTGGTTCATTTGCTGGACGTGGCATGCACCACTGCATTGTCACCTGCATAATATTTATGGAATTTAGCTTGTTCTTATGCTACATATTATATTTTATGGTTGTTTAGTATATTTTATTATATATCTTTATCATTTGGATTTATGCATCTGTATAGTAATGTATGGTGATATTTTTGTACTTGTTTCATGCATGATCTCTACAGGACACAGAAAAACTAGTTCATGCTTTTATTACTTCAAGGCTGGATCACTGTAATGCCCTGCTGTCTGGACGTCCCAGCAAAAGCCTCAACAAGCTTCAGCTGGTCCAGAACGCTGCAGCCAGAGTCTCACAAGAACCAGAAAGTTCGACCATATCAGCCCAGTTTTATCAGCCCTGCACTGGTTACCAGTTAAATTTCACACTGATTATAAAATCCTATTTCTGACCTATAAAGCTCTAAACGGACTCGCCCCTCAGTACCTGAGTGACCTTCTCTCCCACTATGAACCTTCACGCCTACTTAGATCACAAGGTGCTGCTTACTACTGGTACCTAGAACTAATAAAGCTCCATCAGGAGCGGAGCTTCTCATACAAAGCCCCCCAGCTCTGAATAATCTTCCTGTTAATGTTCGGGACTCAGACTCAGCCTCAGTCTTTAAGTCTAGGCTAAAGACTTGTATAGTGGAGCCTTTGGTGATTAGTCTCCCTGTCAGGTCTAGACCTGCTGGAGTCTCTGCTGCTCTGTTATACTGTAATCTGTGGTCAGCCACTCTTTACAGAACTGATGCTGTGGTCAGTCACTCTCTACAGAACTGACTCTGTGGTCAGTCACTCTTTACAGAACTGACGCTGTGGTCAGTCACTCTTTACAGAACTGACTCTGTGGTCAGCCACTCTTTACAGAACTGACGCTGTGGTCAGCCACTCTTTACAGAACTGACTCTGTGGTCAGCCACTCTCTACAGAACTGACTCTGTGGTCAGCCACTCTCTACAGAACTGACGCTGTGGTCAGCCACACTTTACAGAACTGAGTCTGTGGTCAGCCACTCTTTACAGAACTGACTCTGTGGTCAGCCACTCTTTACAGAACTGACTCTGTGGTCAGTCACTCTTTACAGAACTGACTCTGTGGTCAGCCACTCTTTACAGAACTGACTGTGTTTTTCTTCCTTTCTCTCCGAGTTGATCAGCTGCCCATCCTGTGTGTCTGATGCTGCTGCCTCTTCTGCCTTGGTCGGGTGCCACTGCTCACCAGCCATCTGGACCAGCTTGACCACCACTGAGCTTGCTGTACAGCGCTGTGCAGTCCTCACCCTCAGATGCTGCTTCTGTTGCTGGTGCTAATCATAAACTAATCTAATTAACCACTGGTCCACCTGTTTTTCCCGCTTTGTACCATAATACTTTATACTAACAATGTTTGCTGTCCGGTGTCGACCAGAGGAGGACGGGTTCCCCTTCTGAGTCTTGGTTCCTCTCAATGTTTCTTCCTTTTGCTCTTAAAGAGTTTTTCCTCGCCACTGGTTACACTCATGGCTGCTCAGACCTGGATTTTCTTTCTGTAATACTAATTTTTCTGTAAAGCTGCTTTGTGACAACACCTGCTGTAAAAAGCGCTGTATAAATGAACTTTGCTTGCTTGTTTTGCACTTTATTATACTTTGTGCTGCTGTAATAAACAACTGTCCCTCTGGGATTAATAAAGTGATCTATCTATCTATCTATCTATCTATCTATCTATCTATGTTCAGTGTAGAGTTACAGTGTAAACAGTGTGCTGTACTATGAATGTACTCACGAGCAAGGAAGCTGTCCAGGGTCTGAACATATTTATCCCAGCTCTCTGTATTCTTCACATCATATAAGATCTCCATATTGTCTCCTTTAGGCCTGATCATCAACCCTACACACACACACACACATACACAACACCAGTGACAGTTAAACTGTGCAAAGGTACTTATAATGTATTTGGGTGCAGAACAGTTAAGAGGCTGAAGCCTAAAGTATGTCTCTAATATGATTTTGTGACCGGAGTTTGTGTTTGCAGCAGCTCAAGAGTATCAGAAATGGACTTAGGTCAGTCAAACTGTCTGATAATGGAACTCATCCTACATCAAACATGGTTGTGAGTCAATCATGAAGAGTCATTCAGTCATTCAGTTGCATCATCTGAGATCACTGCAACATACCTGGAGTAGCGAGACGGTCCTGCCATGTAGGTTTATAGTCATCAAGCGTGAGGAGCATGATGTACATGGTGAGGCAGAACATTCCAGCAAGAAATGTGTAGAAGACCAGATAAAACAGTAGAATCAACCCTACACAGAGAGAAAGAGACCAACAGGGAGAGAACAGAGAGAGACAGTGATAGTCATATTTGAATCAGCTGAAAAAAGTGTGAAAGTAATAGACAACAAATAATTATAATAGATAAAGTGCTGTGAAGAGCATCTTCACTGTCTGACTGAAACTATTACCTAGAGAAAATTTTAACTAAAAATACAGAATGTCTAAAATATAAAATCTAAATAATAGCTCTTTTGATTCTAATGTTCGGCACAGTTTAAGGGGAGATGAGTTCGGAGTGCAAGTTAAAAGATGTGCTGAAACAGGGAAGGTGGACAAGGGCAAGTGGAGAAGAGCAGGTTCAAAGCAGCACTAAAGCACAGGGAAGGTGGACGAGAGGAAGAAGACAAGGGTGGGTTCAAAGCAGCACTAAAGCACAGGGAAGGTGGGCGAGAGGAAGAAGACAAGCACAGGCTCAAAGCAGCACTAAAGCACAGGGGAGGTGGATAAGAGGAAGAAGACAAGCGCAGGCTCAAAGCAGCACTAAAGCACAGGGGAGGTGGATAAGAGGAAGAAGACAAGGGCGGGCTCAAAGCAGCACTAAAGCACAGGGAAGGTGGATAAGAGGAAGAAGACAAGCACAGGCTCAAAGCAGCACTAAAGCACAGGGGAGGTGGATAAGAGGAAGAAGACAAGGGCGGGCTCAAAGCAGCACTAAAGCACAGGGGAGGTGGACGAGGGGAAGAAGACAAGGGTGGGCTCAAAGCAGCACTAAAGCACAGGGAAGGTGGACAAGAGGAAGAAGACAAGGGTGGGCTCAAATCAGCACTAAAGCACAGGGAAGGTGGACAAGAGGAAGAAGACAAGCACAGGCTCAAAGCAACACTAAAGCACAGGGGAGGTGGGTGAGAGGAAGAAGACAAGCGCAGGCTCAAAGCAGCACTAAAGCACAGGGAAGGTGGACAAGAGGAAGAAGACAAGCACAGGCTCAAAGCAGCACTAAAGCACAGGGGAGGTGGACGAGAGGAAGAAGACAAGCACAGGCTCAAAGCAACACTAAAGCACAGGGAAGGTGGGTGAGAGAAAGAAGACAAGCACAGGCTCAAAGCAGCACTAAAGCACAGGGGAGGTGGACGAGAGGAAGAAGACAAGCACAGGCTCAAAGCAGCACTAAAGCACAGGAAAGGTGGGTGAGAGGAAGAAGACAAGCACAGACTCAAAGCAACACTAAAGCACAGGGAAGGTGGGTGAGAGGAAGAAGACAAGCACAGGCTCAAAGTAGCACTAAAGCACAGGGAAGGTGGATAAGAGGAAGAAGACAAGGGCGGGCTCAAAGCAACACTAAAGCACAGGGGAGGTGGATAAGAGGAAGAAGACAAGCGCAGGCTCAAAGCAGCACTAAAGCACAGGGGAGTTGGATAAGAGGAAGAAGACAAGCACAGGCTCAAAGCAGCACTAAAGCACAGGGAAGGTAGACGAGAGAGACCAGATAAATCAGAAGGTTAAAGAACAAAGAATGTGAATGGAGGCAAGTGGACAAAGGTGAGTAGATGAGGGCAGCCTCAAAGCAGACAGGAGGGCATGTGGACAAGGGTGAGTGGACAAGGCCAGGCTTGGAGCAGAACTGAAAAAGACAGTGAGTGGACGAGGGCGAGTGGATGAGGCCAGGCTCAGAGCAGCACTGAAACAGAGGGCGAGAGGACAGGGGTGAGAGGATGAGGCCAGGCTCAGAGCAGCACTGAAACAGAGGGTGAGAGGACAGGGGTGAGAGGATGAGGCCAGGCTCAGAGCAGCACTGAAACAGAGGGCGAGAGGACAGAGGTGAGAGGATGAGGCCAGGCTCAGAGCAGCACTGAAACAGAGGGCGAGAGGACAGGGGTGAGAGGATGAGGCCAGGCTCAGAGCAGCACTAAAACAAAGATTGAGAGGATGAGGCCAGGCTCAGAGCAGCACTAAAACAGAGAGCGAGAGGACAGGGGTGAGGGGATGAGGCCAGGCTCAGAGCAGCACTGAAACAGAGGGCGAGAGGACAGGGGTGAGAGGATGAGGCCAGGCTCAGAGCAGCACTAAAACAGAGGGCGAGGGGACAGGGGTGAGTGGATGAGGCCAGGCTCAGAGCAGCACTGAAACAGAGGGCGAGAGGACAGGGGTGAGAGGATGAGGCCAGGCTCAGAGCAGCACTAAAACAGAGGGCGAGGGGACGTGGGTGAGTGGACGAGGCCAGGCTAAGAGCAGCACTGAAACAGAGGGCGAGTGGACAGGGGTGAGAGGATGAGGCCAGGCTCAGAGCAGCACTGAAACAGAGGACGGGTGGACGGGGGTGAGTGGACAAGGCCAGGCTCAGAGCAGCACTGAAACAGAGCGTGAGAGGATGAGGCCAGGGTCAGAGCAGCACTGAAACAGAGGGTGAGAGGACAGGGGTGAGTGGATGAGGCCAGGCTCAGAGCAGCACTGAAACAGAGGTTGAGAGGACGAGGCCAGGCTCAGAGCAGCACTGAAACAGAGGGCGAGAGGACAGGGGTGAGAGGATGAGGCCAGGCTCAGAGCAGCATTGAAACAGAGGGCAAGTGGATGGGGGTGAGTGGACGAGGTCAGGCTCAGAGCAGCACTGAAACAGAGGTTGAGGGGATGGGGGTGAGTGGACGAGGCCAGGCTCAGAGCAGCATTGAAACAGAGGGCGAGTGGACGGGGGTGAGTGGACGAGGCCAGGCTCAGAGCAGCACTGAAACAGAAGTTGATAGGACAGGGGTGAGAGGATGAGGCCAGGCTCAGAGCAGCACTGAAACAGAGGGCGAGAGGACAGGGGTGAGAGGATGAGGCCAGGCTCAGAGCAGCATTGAAACAGAGGGCAAGTGGATGGGGGTGAGTGGACGAGGTCAGGCTCAGAGCAGCACTGAAACAGAGGTTGAGGGGATGGGGGTGAGTGGACGAGGCCAGGCTCAGAGCAGCATTGAAACAGAGGGCGAGTGGACGGGGGTGAGTGGACGAGGCCAGGCTCAGAGCAGCACTGAAACAGAGGTTGAGGGGACGGGGGTGAGTGGACGAGGCCAGGCTCAGAGCAGCACTGAAACAGAGGGCGAGTGGACGGGGGTGAGTGGACGAGGCCAGGCTCAGAGCAGCACTGAAACAGAGGTTGAGGGGACGGGGGTGAGTGGACGAGGCCAGGCTCAGAGCAGCACTGAAACAGACGGCGAATGGACGGGGGAATGGGTCACTGTTTCCTGAGTTAGTCCATCAGTGTCAAGAACTGGTTTGTGTGGTTCTGAATTAAAACATTATTGATGACCTCATTGATTTCTGCTGTGTGTATGATCAAAAGTCTCCTATCAAACTTCAATCATCAGCTCTTCTCTATGCGATGGACCCCTCAAGTCGAACCCTCCTTACAACTCCATCATGACCTACTGACCTCCACTTCTCCTCACCTTACCACTAAGCATCCACTTCCTGTTTCAGTGTGTGTAACTGGATGACCAGACACTGCCTAGAGTGTGACCCAATTTCTCCTGCATTCTGCCCTCCCTTACTCTCCCTCCTCCACCTCATCCCTCCATCACGCCACTGACCAAATGTCAGAACAGCTCGTCACTAATCCTCTTTATTATTAAACCTCTGTCTCTCTGTCTCTCTCTGTACTCCCTCTTTACTCTCTCTCTTTATTCTCTGTCTCCCATTATTCTAACCCTATCTCTCTCTCTCTCTTTATTCTCTCTCAGTCTCTCCTCAGTCATGCTGGCACAACGCACCCCGGGGGAGCTGCGGAGGACCTATCAGGGCTGCAGAGCCAGCGCTAAGCTAAAGGCTAAGCGCATGGAGAAACGCTGGAGGTACAAACCATCTATTCCTTCGGTGTTTGTGTTTACATCCCCCCTCCTGTGGATGCTGAGATGGCGTGTGACGTCATATAGCAAGACTGCAAGGCTGCAGACTCAGCACCCTGAGGCTTTCATCGCCATCTCTGGTGATTTTAACCACATTACACTGGACTCAGTGCTCACATCTTTTACCAGTATGTAGACTGCCCTACCAGGATGAACAGAACAATTGATTTCCTTTACGCCAATGTGAAGGATGCATACATCGCCACACCCCTGCCCCCTCTGGGAAAATCTGACCACAGCCTGGTCTACCCGCAGCCCCAATACAAACCCTGTGTCCGGAGAGAGCCCGTAACCACACGCTCCTTCAGGAAATGGTCTCCACAGAATGGAGTGTACTGCAGGAGAGTGAGAGGCGGAGAGGTGGAGCAGAAGCTAAGGGAGTTGTACTGAAAGTCTGAGGTGTACAGTGTGAACAGAAAGGGGGAAAGTACAGCCCCTTGTGGTGCTCCTGTGCTGTTGACCACAGTCTCTGATGTACAGTCCTTCAGCCTGACATACTGAGGTCTGCCAGTGGGGTAGTCAGTAATCCAGGAGAGCAGGTGTGGATCCACTTGCATGTTAACCAGCTTGTCTCTAAGTTGGAGGGGCTGGATGGTGTTAAAGGCGCTGGAAAAATCAAAGAACATGACTCTTACAGCACAACCACCCTTGTCCAGATAAGAGTGGGCACGATGCAGGAGGTATAGCACGGCATCCTCCACTCCCACTTTCTCCCTGTAGGCGAACTGCAGGGGGTCTGTTGCATGTTGAACCAGGGGTCTGAGAAGGTGTAGAAGAAGGCGCTCCAGCGTCTTCATGACATGGGATGCTAGAGCAACAGGCCTGAAGTCATTGAGTTCACTGGATCACCCCCTCTTGGGTACTGGAATGAGGCATGATGTCTTCCACAGTGTGGGAACCCTCCCCAAGCGCAGATTCAGGTTGAAGATGTGGTCAGCAGCACAGGACCTAAGTAGTCTAGGACATACTTTGTCCGGACCAGCTGCTTTCCTTGTGTGGAGTTTCCTCAGCTCACCTCTAACTTGATCTGCAGTGAAGGTGTGCAGAGGGAGGGGGGGGCTATAGCGGTGCTGCAGATCAGCTCAGATGCCTTGATGTGTGAAGAGGAAGTAGAGGGGGTCGTGATGTCTGTGCCGTCAGCGTCTGGGAGGGTGGCATGAATATCAGTAGGAGCAGATGAGGTGTTGATATCCAGGCAGACAGAGACTGGAGTGCCAAGAGCTGAGAAGAGGGAGGGTGTGGTGATGACTGCTGGACATGCAGGTGCTGTGGAGATCTGAACAGGGCAGTCAAACCAATTATAGAAGATGTTGAACTCATTGGCTCTCTCTGCGTCACCGTCTAACGCACTGTCCATCCTCTGCTTGCAACCTGTAATGGTCTTAATACCATTCCATACCTCCCTCATGTTATTCTCCCTTAGCTTCTGCTCCACCTCTCCACCTCTCACTCTCCTGCAGTACACTCCATTCCATCCTTTTCTGATGACACTGCCATCGTGGCTTGTGTAAGGGGAGGACAGGAGGAGGAGTACAAGACCCTGTTGAAGGACTTCGTGGAGTGGTGCCGTGGGAGCAACCTGCTTCTGAGCACTGCCAAGACCAAGGAGATGGTAGTGGACTTTCACAGAGTTAGGCCACCCACACAGCCAGTCTCTATTGAGGGGGTTGAAGTGGAGAGGGTAATGACCTACAGGTATCTCGGTCTGAAACTGGATGACAGGCTGGACTGATCAGCCAACACAGACATCCTGTAAAGGAAGGGTCAAAGGGTCCTTCCTGAGGATGCTGAGGTCCTTTAACATCTGCAGGAAGCTGATAAATCAGACTATGGTTGCCAGCTGTCTTTTCTGTGCTGTGGTGTGCTGGGGAGGAAGCATAAAAAGGAGAGACGAGATGCGACTGGTCAAGCTGGTCAGGTGAGCGGGGTCAGTGGTTGGTGTGGAATTGGACTCTGTGGTCAAGGTGGCTGAGAGAAGGACACTACACAAACTGCTCTCCATTATGTAGGATGATGGCCACCGACTGCACACCATCATCATGGGCAGGAGGAGCAGGTTTAGTGGCAGGTTGCTGTCACAGAGCTGCTCAACCCACAGATTCAGGAGATCCTTTGTCCCCAGAGCCATCAGGCTCTTCAACTCTTGGGGGACCAGCAGAGAAGGGGGGGGGGGGGGGGCTGAATCTCATACTTACCCAGTGTTTATCTATTCATCTGCACATATAGACAGCGCAGTACAGGTATAGACGCGAGCTGCGCGTATAGACAGTGCACTACACGTATAGACGGCGAGCTGCGCATATAGACAGCGCACTACACGTATAGACGGCGAGCTGCACGTATAGACAGCACGCTACACGTATAGACGCGAGCTGCGCGTATAGACAGTGCACTACACGTATAGACGATGAGCTGCGCATATAGACAGTGCATTACACGTATAGACGGCGAGCTGCGCGTATAGACAGTGCACTACACGTATAGACGGCGAGCTGCACGTATAGACAGCGCACTACACGTATAGACAGCGAGCTGCACGTATAGTCAGCGCACTACACGTATAGATGGCGAGCTGCACGTATAGACAGCGCACTACACATATAGACGGCGAGCTGCGTGTATAGACAGCACACTACACGTATAGACAGCGCACGACACGTATAGACGGCGAGCTGCACGTATAGACAGTGCACTACACGTATAGACGGTGAGCTGCACGTATAGATGGCGAGCTGCGCGTATAGACAGCGCACTACACGTATAGACAGCGAGCTGCACGTATAGACAGCGCACTACACATATAGACGGTGAGCTGCACGTATAGACGGCGAGCTGCACATATAGACGGCGAGCTGCGTGTATAGACAGCACACTACACGTATAGACGGCGAGCTGCACGTATAGACAGTGCACTACACGTATAGACGGCGAGCTGCGCGTATAGACAGCGCACTACACGTATCGACGGCGAGCTGCGCGTATAGACAGCGCACTACACGTATAGACGGCGAGCTGCACGTATAGACGGCGAGCTGCACATATAGATGGCGAGCTGCGCGTATAGACAGCGCACTACACGTATAGACGGCGAGCTGCACGTATAGACAGCGCACTACACGTATAGACGGTGAGCTGCACATATAGACGGCGAGCTGCGCGTATAGACAGCGCACTACACGTATAGACGGCGAGCTGCACATATAGAAAGTGCACTACACGTATAGACGGCGAGCTGCGCGTATAGACAGCGCACTACACGTATCAATGGCGAGCTGCGCGTATAGACAGCGCACTACACGTATAGACGGCGGGCTGCATGTATAGACAGCGCACTACACGTATAGACGGCGGGCTGCACATATAGACAGCACAATACACATATAGACAGTGCACTACACGTATAGACGGCGAACTGCACGTATAGACGGCGAGCTGCATGTATAGACGGTGCACTACACGTATAGACAGCGCACTACACGTATAGACGGCGAGCTGCACGTATAGACAGCGCACTACACGTATAGACGGCGAGCTGCACATATAGACAGCGCACTACACGTACAGACGGCGAGCTGCACGTATAGACGACGAGCTGCACGTACAGACGACGAGCTGCACATATAGACGGCGAGCTGCACATATTACACTTACTATGTACCTCATTGCGCATGTTGCACATGTGGACTTATGTGGACATGTGGACATGTGGACACTTAATTGGGTATAATACATGCGCATATTTCTTTATTCATTCTGTGGTCATTATACGCCATCACCTGTAAATTTTTGTACAGTTGTTATTGCGCTGAATCTCTCGTCTCAGGTTATAGATATCATCACAGACTGTGGTATCTTTTCTATTAGTATATAAACCTGTAGACAGGATCTGGTTCATTTATTCTGCTCTATGTCTACACCCGTTTACGGTTACTGTACAGTGTTGTGCATCTGCAACGGGCTGCTGAATTTCCTTCGGTATCAATAAAGTATCTATCTATCTATCTATCTATCTATCTATCTTATTCTAACCTAACTCTCTCTCTTTCTCTCTACTCCCTCTCTTTATTCTCTCTCAGTCTCCCCTTATTCTAACCCTAACTCTCTCTCTCTCTCTCTACTCCCTCTCTTTATTCTCTCTGTCTCCGCTTATTCTAATCCTAACTCTCTCTCCCTCTCTCTCTCTCTCTCTCTCTACTCCCTCTCTTTATTCTCTCTGTCTCCCCTGATTCTAACCCTAAGTCTCTCTCTCTCTTTCTCTACTCCCTCTCTTTATTCTCTCTGTCTCCCCTTATTCTAACCCTAACTCTCTCTCTCTCTCTCTACTCCCTCTCTTTATTCTCTCAGTCTCCCCTTATTCTAACCCTAACTCTCTCTCTCTCTCTCTACTCCCTCTCTTTATTCTCTCAGTCTCCCCTTATTCTAACCCTAACTCTCTCTCTCTCTCTACTCCCTCTCTTTATTCTCTGTCTCCCCTTATTCTAACCCTAACTCTCTCTCTCTCTCTCTCTCTCTCTCTCTCTTTATTCTCTCAGTCTCCCCTTATTCTAACCCTAACTCTCTCTCTCTCTACTCCCTCTCTTTATTCTCAGTCTCCCCTTATTCTAACCCTAACTCTCTCTCTCTCTACTCCCTCTCTTTATTCTCAGTCTCCCCTTATTCTAACCCTAACTCTCTCTCTCTCTCTCTACTCCCTCTCTTTATTCTCAGTCTCCCCTTATTATAAACCTAACTCTCTCTCTCTCTCTCTCTCTCTCTCTTTATTCTCTCTGTCTCCCCTTATTCTAACCCTAACTCTCTCTCCCTCTCTCTCTACTCCCTCTCTTTATTCTCTCTCTGTCTCCCCTTATTCTAACCCTAACTCACTCTCTCTCTCTCACTACTCCCTCTCTTTATTCTCTCTCTCTACTCCCTCTCTTTACTCTCACTCTCTTTATTCTCTCTCTCTACTCCCTCTCTTTATTCTCATAACAAACCATATGTCACAATTGGCCCTTCCTAGTCCTGTCCACGTACTTTGGGTTTTGGATCTTCCATGTGTGTTTGTTTTGGTTCAGCCCCCTTGTTTGTTGCCTCCACCCCTGATTGTTTTCACCTGTCCCATATTTTCCCTGTTTTATAAGCCCTGTGTTTGCCTCTTGTCTTGATTGGTCTTTGCTTGATGTTCTGGTTACTGTGTGTGGCTTGAATCTCTGTCTGTGTTGTTTGGATGTTTATGACTGTCTTCATTTTGTCAATTCTGTCTCTCCTGCTCTCCGTATTGGCTATTTGACCCTGGACCATTTAGACAATGACCCTAGATTTGCCCATAATAAATCTTGCATGTCTCCGCACATGTGCCCACCTCCTCGCTCTGTTACACTATAACAAACACTATAAACATCATAGGGTTTACTCATCACTGTAACACACTATAAACATCATACGAGTTTACTCATCGCTGTAAAACACTATAAACATCATACGGGTTTACTCATCACTGTAAAACACTATAAACATCATACGGGTTTACTCATCGCTGTAAAACTCTATAAACATCATACAGGTTTACTCATCGCTGTAAAACTCTATAAACATCATACGGGTTTACTCATCACTGTAACACACACTATAAACATCATACGGGTTTACTCATCGCTGTAAAACACTATAAACATCATACGGGTTTACTCATCACTGTAAAACACTATAAACATCATACGGGTTTACTCATCACTTTAAAACACTATAAACATCATACGGGTTTACTCATCACTGTAAAACTCTATAAACATCATACGGGTTTACTCATCACTGTAACACACACTATAAACATCATACGGGTTTACTCATCGCTGTAACACACTATAAACATCATACGGGTTTACTCATCGCTGTAAAACACACTATAAACATCATAAGGGTTTACTCATCACTGTAACACACTATAAACATCATACGGGTTTACTCATCGCTGTAAAACACTATAAACATCATACGGGTTTACTCATCACTGTAAAACACTATAAACATCATACAGGTTTACTCATCGCTGTAAAACTCTATAAACATCATACAGGTTTACTCATCGCTGTAAAACTCTATAAACATCATACGGGTTTACTCATCACTGTAACACACACTATAAACATCATACGGGTTTACTCATCGCTGTAAAACTCTATAAACATCATACGGGTTTACTCATCGCTGTAAAACACTATAAACATCATACGGGTTTACTCATCACTGTAACACACACTATAAACATCACACAGGTTTACTCATCACTGTAACACACACTATAAACATCATACGGGTTAACTCATCACTGTAAAACACTATAAACATCATACGGGTTTACTCATCACTGTAACACACACTATAAACATCATACGGGTTTACTCATCACTGTGAAACACTATAAACACCATACGGGTTTACTCATCGCTGTAAAACACTATAAACATCATACGGGTTTACTCATTGCTGTAACACACACTATAAACATCATACGGGTTTACTCATCACTGTAAAACACTATAAACACCATACGGGTTTACTCATCACTGTAAAACACTATAAACATCATACGGGTTTACTCATCGCTGTAAAACACTATAAACATCATACGGGTTTACTCATCGCTGTAAAACACCATAAACATCATACGGGTTTACTCATCGCTTTAAAACACTATAAACATCATACGGGTTTACTCATCGCTGTAAAACACTATAAACATCATACGGGTTTACTCATCGCTGTAAAACACTATAAACATCATACGGGTTTACTCATCGCTGTAAAACACCATAAACATCATACGGGTTTACTCATCACTGTAACACACACTATAAACATCATACGGGTTTACTCATCACTGTAACACACACTATAAACATCATACGGGTTTACTCATCACTGTAACACACACTATAAACATCATACGGGTTTACTCATCACTGTAAAACACTATAAACATCATACGGGTTTACTCATCACTGTAACACACACCATAAACATCATACGGGTTTACTCATCGCTTTAAAACACTATAAACATCATACGGGTTTACTCATCGCTGTAAAACACACTATAAACATCATACGGGTTTACTCATCACTGTAACACACACTATAAACATCATACGGGTTTACTCATCACTGTAACACACACTATAAACATCATACGGGTTTACTCATCACTGTAAAACACACTATAAACATCATACGGGTTTACTCATCACTGTAAAACACTATAAACATCATACGGGTTTACTCATCACTGTAACACACACTATAAACATCATACGGGTTTACTCATCACTGTAACACACACTATAAACATCATACGGGTTTACTCATCACTGTAACACACACTATAAACATCATACGGGTTTACTCATCGCTGTAAAACACACACTATAAACATCATACGGGTTTACTCATCGCTGTAACACACACTATAAACATCATAAGGGTTTACTCATCACTGTAACACACACTATAAACATCATACGGGTTTACTCATCACTGTAACACACACTATAAACATCATACGGGTTTACTCATCGCTGTAAAACACACTATAAACATCATACGGGTTTACTCATCGCTGTAAAACTCTATAAACATCATACAGGTTTACTCATCACTGTAAAACACTATAAACATCATACGGGTTTACTCATTGCTGTAACACACTATAAACATCATACGGGTTTACTCATCGCTGTAAAACTCTATAAACATCATACAGGTTTACTCATCACTGTAAAACACTATAAACATCATACGGGTTTACTCATTGCTGTAAAACACTATAGCCATACAGGATTCTTTATTTCTGTAACAAACTATAATCGATGAGTCTGACTGCACACATGAGAAGAGACTCACATCTCTAACAGGTCTGAAGCAGTGCATTATGGGTATTCCCTATCTGCTAAGGTATCTCATATTCTACTTATTACAGTGCTTTGTAGGATTGAGTGCACTGGATCTTCTGCAATGTGTTTTCTAACATCAGTACAAACTGGCAGAACTGGTGGCAGAACCTCAAAATAGTGCACTACATGTTACAAGTAGCTCATTGCATTACAGGCAGGAAGTGAGGTAGAAGTGAGGCAGGAATTTAGGCAGGGGTGCATGAGAGTGTGAAATAAGTTTAAAGTCTTACCACAGCAGGATTAAGATGTAGTTGTGTTTTCATAAATGTGTATGAATTAAATCTGAGTCATATAAAATAATATTATCATGCAGATGGAAACTGCCTGAGACACACGGCTGCTAAACGAGCTAAAGCTAGCATTATTAACACTATATAACACAAAACATCCCCACTCTCACATTTAGCTAAAGGAGCTAAAGCTAGCATTATTAACACTATGTAACACAAAACATCCCCACTCTCACATTTAGCTAAAGGAGCTAAAGCTAGCATTATTAACACTGTATAACACAAAACATCCCCACTCTCACATTTACCTAAAGGAGCTAAAGCTAGCATTATTAACACTGTATAACACAAAACATCCCCACTCTCACATTCAGCTAAACGAGCTAAAGCTAGCATTATTAACACTGTATAACACAAAACATCCCTCACTCTCACATTTAGCTAAAGGAGCTAAAGCTAGCATTATTAACACTATGTAACACAAAACATCCCTCACTCTCACATTTAGGTAATGGAGCTAAATCTAGCATTATTAAAACTGTATAAAACAAACATCCCTCACTCTCACATTCAGCTAAACGAGCTAAAGCTAGCATTATTAACACTATATAACACAAAACATCCCCACTCTCACATTTAGCTAAAGGAGCTAAAGCTAGCATTATTAACACTATATAACACAAAACATCCCCACTCTCACATTCAGCTAAATGAGCTAAAGCTAGCATTATTAACACTGTATAACACAAAACATCCCCACTCTCACATTCAGCTAAACGAGCTAAAGCTAGCATTATTAACACTATATAACACAAAACATCCCCACTCTCACATTCAGCTAAACGAGCTAAAGCTAGCATTATCACCACCATATTACACAAAAGTCATTCTAACATGCAGCGAAAGGTGCTAGAGCTAGTGTTATTAATGCTGTATAACACAAACATTCCTCACTCTCACATTTAGGTAATGGAGCCAAAACTATTGTTATTAACACTGTATAACACAAACATTCCTCACTCTCACATTCAGCTAAACGAGCTAAAGCTAGCATTATTAACACTATATAAAACAAACATTCCTCACTCTCACTTTCAGCTAAACAAGCTAACGCTAGCATTATTAACACTGTATAAAACAAAAGTCATTCTAACATGCAGCAAAAGGTGCTCACTCTCACATTTAGCTAAAGGAGCTAAAGCTAGCATTATTAACACTATGTAACACAAAACATCCCTCACTCTCACATTTAGGTAATGGAGCTAAATCTAGCATTATTAAAACTGTATAAAACAAACATCCCTCACTCTCACATTCAGCTAAACGAGTTAAAGCTAGCATTATTAACACTATATAACACAAAACATCCCCACTCTCACATTTAGCTAAAGGAGCTAAAGCTAGCATTATTAACACTATATAACACAAAACATCCCCACTCTCACATTCAGCTAAACGAGCTAAAGCTAGCATTATTAACACTGTATAACACAAAACATCCCCACTCTCACATTCAGCTAAACGAGCTAAAGCTAGCATTATTAACACTATATAACACAAAACATCCCCACTCTCACATTTAGGTAATGGAGCTAAATCTAGCATTATTAACACTGTATAAAACAAACATCCCCACTCTCACATTTAGGTAATGGAGCTAAATCTAGCATTATTAACACTGTATAAAACAAAAGTCATTCTAACATGCAGCAAAAGGTGCTAGAGCTAGTGTTATTAATGCTGTACAACACAAACATCCCTCATACCAGCATTCAGCTAAAGGAGCTAACCCTAGCGTTCTTAACACTATGACACTGGAACTCCTGCACTCAGCTAAATCAGCTAGCGCTAGTATTATTAACACTGTATAACAAACATCAGAACTAGCTTTTTGTTGTTATCGTTATCAGTGTCTCCATCTCACTGCATTTAAGTGGAGCTATCAGTGCTGATATGGATACGGTATCAGTATCTGTGCTGAACTGGATACGGTATCAATATCTGTGCTGAACTGGATACGGTATCAATATCTGTGCTGAACTGGATACGGTATCAGTGTCTGTACTGAACTGGATACGGTATCAGTGTCTGTGCTGAACTGGATACGGTATCAATATCTGTGCTGAACTGGATACGGTATCAGTATCTGTGCTGAACTGGATACGGTATCAGTGTCTGTACTGAACTGGATACGGTATCAGTGTCTGTGCTGAACTGGATACGGTATCAGTATCTGTGCTGAACTGGATACGGTATCAGTGTCTGTGCTGAACTGGATACGGTATCAATATCTGTGCTGAACTGGATACGGTATCAGTGTCTGTGCTGAACTGGATACGGTATCAGTATCTGTGCTGAACTGGATACGGTATCAGTGTCTGTGCTGAACTGGATACGGTATCAGTATCTGTGCTGAACTGGATACGGTATCAGTATCTGTGCTGAACTGGATACGGTATCAATATCTGTGCTGAACTGGATACGGTATCAGTGTCTTTGCTGAACTGGATACGGTATCAATATCTGTGCTGAACTGGATACGGTATCAGTGTCTGTGCTGAACTGGATACGGTATCAGTATCTGTGCTGAACTGGATACGGTATCAGTGTCTGTGCTGAACTGGATACGGTATCAGTATCTGTGCTGAACTGGATACGGTATCAATATCTGTGCTGAACTGGATACGGTATCAATATCTGTGCTGAACTGGATACGGTATCAATATCTGTGCTGAACTGGATACGGTATCAGTATCTGTGCTGAACTGGATACGGTATCAGTGTCTGTGCTGAACTGGATACGGTATCAATATCTGTGCTGAACTGGATACGGTATCAGTGTCTGTGCTGAACTGGATACGGTATCAGTATCTGTGCTGAACTGGATACGGTATCAGTGTCTGTGCTGAACTGGATACGGTATCAGTGTCTGTGCTGAACTGGATACGGTATCAGTATCTGTGCTGAACTGGATACGGTATCAATATCTGTGCTGAACTGGATACGGTATCAGTGTCTTTGCTGAACTGGATACGGTATCAATATCTGTGCTGAACTGGATACGGTATCAGTGTCTGTGCTGAACTGGATACGGTATCAATATCTGTGCTGAACTGGATACGGTATCAGTGTCTTTGCTGAACTGGATACGGTATCAATATCTGTGCTGAACTGTATACGGTATCAATATCTGTGCTGAACTGGATACGGTATCAGTGTCTGTGCTGAATTGGATACGGTATCAGTATCTGTGCTGAACTGGATACGGTATCAGTGTCTGTGCTGAATTGGATACGATATCAGTATCTGTGCTGAACTGGATACGGTATCAGTATCTGTGCTGAACTGGATACGGTATCAGTATCTGTGCTGAACTGGATACGGTATCAGTATCTGTGCTGATATTAATACTGGATACGGTATCGGTGTCAGTGCAACTGTAATACTTTGTTCTTCCGTCTTTTAAAAATAAACTCATTGTTCTTTCTTCTCAGTGTGAGTCTCCGTATTGTATGTAATGTAATGTATGATTATCCTTGTCCCTCTTTAAAACACCTTAACCTTTTATTTTGAAATCTGAACAGCTGACTGAATATGCTGTGATGATGGAGTTACGGAGATTATGGAGAAAATTAATAAAACCAAAAGAGAGGAAAAAACCCCAGCAGCTCTTTATTCGGTGCTGCATTGCAGAAGCGTGAACTGAAATCTCCAACAAGGCTGTCAAGCCTGAAATCCTGAAGTGGTTTTATCTTAAGTGATAAAACATCAAATCAGGCTCAAGCTCAGCCTGCCAGACTTTAATATTATATAACTGTGATGCTGATGGGAACTGCGTCACGTGATCGCCACCCGCGCCCCGCCTTCATTAATAAATAAATAAATAATTTTTACATTTATTTAAAACTATTCATCATCATCCTCATCATCATCAACCTCATCATCCTCATATTCCTCCACATCATACTCTACGGCAGCCTGCAGCTAAATGTGGTGAAGGTGATGCTGATGACGAGCGCGCGCACAGAGAGTTATTCACAGTACAGTAATTCACATGCACACAGTGCGCGAGGCTGATGCGGACAGCGCTACATCCGGGGCTTTTGTAGCTCGGGCTGGGGTGGGGGTTACATAACCGGATATGTATGTGTGCGCGCGATGCCGCATCTCTGACAGGCGCACACACACACACACACACACACACACGCGCGCGCGCGCGCACAGACATACTCATTCACCTCTACTGTTATTATATACGCGCTCTCTCTCTCTCTCTCTCTCTCTCTCTCTCTGTCTCTCTCTCTCTCTCTCTCTCTCTCTCTCTCTGCCTCTATTAGACTCACCCCAGCTGCTCGCAGTCCTGCCCAGCAGCTCGTGCGTCCTCGGGTTCCAGAAGAATTCCCGCCACTCCCCGGCCTCCTTCTTCTCATCCTCCTTCGCCATCGCGCGCGAGACCGCTCACACACAGCCTGAGAATGAGTGACAAGGGACGACGAAGGCGTTCACACGCGCGCGCTCTACTCTGGCCCTGAATCTCGCGCTCGGCTCGGCTGTCTCGCGCTGTTCTCAATTTCCCCCCGGCCGCAGTGCCGCAGCGCGCGCTGACTGAACGATACTGCGGTAAAACGCGCTGGGCCGTCAGAAAGCCTGCGCGTGCGCACTGCGCAACATCCACCATCCCCCCACGCGCTGCGGAACACACACACACACACACACACACACACACACACACACACACACACTGTCTTCTCCTCCAGCCAATCAGCGCGCTCTGCGCTCCGTGTAGTCCCGCCCCCATGCTGAGCTGTGAATGACAGGCTGAACTGGCCAATAGGATCTCAGCAGCTCAATTAGGAGGCTCTAATTTTGACTTATTGAAATTTACATACACAACCTGCCCAACCGCTTTTAACACTGTGGCAGTGGAATTCCACCCATATTTCAAAATATGCTGCCCAGCCTGGAGTGTTGAGTTAAACTTCTCTGATTTTAATGGTGTTCAGTGTTGGAGTCATTTAACCGAGTTGATCAGATCCGCACAGATGTAATTAAACTCCACCCACACCTTTCACTTCGTTCACTATGGAAAAAGTTTGCTTTATCAATAGACCCCTCCGCAGGTCACTGCTGCTGAGGACACTATTATTGGCATCAAAGACACTGCATTGGACTGGTTTAAATCATATCTAATGGACAGAACAGAATTAGTTGAGCTTGGGAAAGCCAGATCTCAGACTCACTCAGTGACCTGTGGAGTTCCTCAGGGATCGGTCCTTGGCCCTATCCTTTTTATTCTGTATTTATTGCCACTGGGCAATGTTATCAGACGCTATGGAATTTCTTTTCATTGCTATGCTGATGACCTACAACTTTACCTGAAAGTTGGCTCTTCACCATCATTACTGTCATCAACTTCTCAGTCAGCAACCCCTCTCACTCAACTTCATGACTGCTTGGAGGAAATAAAAGTGTGGTTGGCTCATAATTGTCTTCAGCTGAACAGTGCAAAAACTGAGGTAATTATGGTTGGAACCCAACAACAGATCCGGCTATCCCATGTTTCCAGAATTACACTCTTTGGACAAGACATTTCCTTATCCTCTACAGTCAACAACCTGGGTGTTAAACTGGATTCACAACTCACTTTTGATAGTCATATTAAACATATTTGTAAGACTGCCTACCACCATCTCAGAAATATTGCCAAGTTGCGTCCTATCCTCAGTCTGTCTGATGCTGAAAGACTGGTCCAAGCTTTTGTGTCCTCAAGACTGGACTACTGTAATGCTCTTCTCTTGGGGCTCCCTAGTAAGAGTATTCAGAGATTACAGTATGTTCAAAACAGTGCAGCCAGGGTCCTGATGAAGGTACGCAAAAATGAGCACATTACACCTGTTCTTCAGTCTCTTCACTGGCTCCCTGTGACTAAGAGGATTGAATACAAGGTTCTCCTCCTTACACACAAATGTGTTCATGGCCAGGCTCCCTCTTACTTAAAAGAACTGCTAGTACCACAGACACGTCTACGAGCCCTTTGCTCTGTGCATCTCCACCGTCTTCTTCCAACTAGAACAAAACTTTGTACCATGGGTGACCGTGCCTTTTGTTCTGCAGCTCCACACCTTTGGAATGCCCTGCCTGACCATCTGAGGAAGCCTCAGACAACTGATTCTTTTAAAAAGGGACTAAAGACATATCTTTTTAGGAGGACATATGGACAATAAAGTATTATATTTTATTAGTATTATTATTATTTTTTTTTTTTTATTATTATCTTTTAATTAATGTTTTACACTGTACGCACTTTGGGATTTACTATAAATGAAAAGTGCGTTATAAATCCAATGTATTATTAGAGGGCCTTATACCCGAAAGACACTGTGCAGAAGGACATGAACGCAGACACTTCAAACTGCGCAGGCGGGGTTTTGCACATAGTTGCCTTCAAAAATATGTCACGATTCATTTCATAACGCAATGCAAGCTGCATCCTGAGCATTATAGCAGGGGGTGCTATCATGACAGCCAAGCCCATCCAAGCGATCTCGTACCACCAGCGTGTTTGTTGACTGCCATAACAGATGAGCAGTTGAGTCTTACCAAAGACGACTTACATAATCACGAAATATAATCCGTTATCATCTGTCCATTCCAGCAGAAGAGCTAAAGCAGCTCACTGTCCTCTACTGTTCATCTTTAGCTGATGAGGCTGTTGGAATAACAAAAGATCCTCTAGGGTTATTGTTAGGTTTAGTGGGTTTAGGGTTAGGTTAGGGGAACATACAATGACTTCCCCCATCAACTGTCATCCGACAACAATGGTTAGATAGGAAGATCAAGGGTATTGCATGGGCCAGCACTTGTTAAGTCACGCCCTCGGGCCTTCCAGTCTCTCCGTCTGGAAGGCCTGCTTCGTGAGGCAAAGAACAAAGAGGTGAAGAGAGGAGTGCGCCACTAGACTGAGCAGGGCACCCTCGAGGCCTGACTTGGCCTATGTTTTTCACCTATTCATTCTCCTTCCCACAACGGCAAGTCAGAGAACTATTATTATTATTATTATTACTACTATTATTATTATCATGATTCATTATAAAAAACAACATGTTTTTCTATGTTATTATTTATTTATTTAGTTATGATTAGGGTTTTTTGTAATTAGTTTTAGCCTTTTTCTTTCCAAATATGAATTTTCGCAGATTGTTTTATGTCCTTTGGTATGGTGTGTGCTGATAGAAGACTGGGCGCTCATTTAAGGTTTGTATGCCCCAGACCACCTTCCCTGCATGCTGTGCTAGTGGACCCAGAGAGGCTGAATACTTACCCCCTGCCCAACTGACCCTTTGTTAACACCGCTAGGTTGCTCAGGTCAACCAGGCAAGGCCTGTAAATTGATCTCATCTTGGGGCTCATCCCAGTTAGTCTCCCCGAGCAACAAGTAGAAAACCAGGATCCAGTCTCTATGCACCCCAGGGACGCGATCCAGCCATGAATGGATCACTGCCTCTTGAACCCCCAGAGATGCCAGAGCTGGATCCCAAACTTCCTATTTATTGACACCACAAGGCATCACAGGTTGTTTAATGCAGGTTTGGGCCTACTCTGGCATACACCAGAGCTCAGAATCCAGAAGCCAAGGGCCCAGGGCCAGCCACAAACTGATCACTGCCTCCCAGGACCCTCAGAACCAGAAACCATGCCACAACCACCCGTTGCCAGGTGGCCAACTCCAAGACCCGGGAAGGTAGGTCCCATGCAATACATCAACCTCCAGACGGTCTTGGGTGGAGATCCAAGCCGGCAGATAGCTTCCCTTTGAATTCCAGGTTGGTGTTAGTCAATACTGAAATTTTTCTGGGAAGATACCAAGCTTCTACCGCTTTGGGCCCTCCTTTTTGGGGTTGTACACTAGTGGTGGACTCGTGCCTTACCTTCAAAGATACAGGTACCAGTCAGGGTTCTACCATCAGTACTCCACCCATCTGAATGTGTTGTGGCTTTGGTAAGCCTAGTTTATCTTAGCAGTAATAAATTCCATCAAGGTGAATGCTTATGGTTTTATGATGTATAATCGTTGGTAAAAGTGTAAAGTTTTATTAGCAAAAAGCTATGTGTCTCTATTTAATTTTGTTTAAAAGTTATTAACATTTAAAGATGTGGTGTTGTGACCTTTTGCATATTGGAAAAATTATCATGTTTCCTTGGGAATCTACCATCCTCTAAAGTTTTAATTATTTATTTTATTTATTTTGGTGTAGTTCTGGGTTTAATGCTGTATTCAATGTTATGTATCCCTGTACCAGGGAATCACCCACCCAATTCTCCCTAAAGGGATGAATATTGGGCTCTGAACTCGTGTTTGTATTCTAGTGGTCTGGGGCCCATCCGTGGTTAAAGTCAGGAGCCAATGGTTTGGTCCCCCGACTATAGACTGGGTGGGGACAATTTTTATTTATTTTTTATTTATTATATAAGGGATAGGTTTTGGTTTTAAGGTTGAGATTGGGGCAAAAAATTAGGTTTGGAATTTGGTTAAGTTTATGGCTAAGGTGAGGGTTAGAGTTACGGTCTTGGGTGGAGGTCCAAGCCGACGGGGGTCTTTTGACTCGCAGAGAACGTTGGGAGACCATGAAACTAACTTAGTCAAAATTGTGGACTTAGAGAAATGTATTTGTTCCTCTCCCTGGGAGACCATAAAAACTTAGTCAAAAAACAAGAATAAAGCCTCTGGACTTAGAGAAATGTATGTGCTTGTGCCTCTGGGAGACCATAAAAACTTAGTAAAAAAACCGTAGTAAAAATTCTGGACTTAGGTCTACCAATGGCCTAGCGTCTGGGCGGTGCGGGCTGACTGGTGTAGTCCGAGAGGGAGTGCTTAAGTGTGGGCCTGATAGGTTTGTGAGGTGCGCTGGGTTGGTGTTGGGTCTTTTCCCCGGATGTTTTGATTATTTTTGGCCAAGAAAGGCGTGTGTTAATGGGGTAGCGTATTTTGGTGTACCGGTCCCTGGGCATTGTGGATCTCGGGCCTGGAGGAAGCTAGAGAAGCGGGGTTTTTAGTGAGTGAATGGGTCTCTGGGAGTTCTGAATCCCATAATCATGGGTCTTTTAAAGTTCCCTGGGCCTCTGGGAGTTCTGAGTCCCATAATCATGGGTCTTTTTAATTTCCATGGGTCTCTGGGAGTTCTGAGTCCCATAATCATGGGTCTTTTAAAGTTCCCTGGGCCTCTGGGAGTTCTGAGTCCCATAATCATGGGTCTTTTTAATTTCCATGGGTCTATGGGTGTTCTGACTCCCATAATCATGGGTCTTTTAAAGTTCCCTGGGCCTCTGGGAGTTCTGAGTCCCATAATCATGGGTCTTTTTAATTTCCCTGGGCCTCTGGGAGTTCTGAGTCCCATAATCATGGGTCTTTTTCATTTCCATGGGTCTCTGGGAGTTCTGACTCCCATAAGCCTGGGTCTTTTTAATGTCCATTGGTCTTTGGGAGTTCTGACTCCCATAAGCCTGGGTCTTTTAAAGTTCTCTGGGCCTCTGGGAGTTCTGAGTCCCATAAACATTGATCTTTTTGATTTCCATGGGTCTCTGGGAGTTTTAAGTCCCATAATCATGGGTCTTTTTTAATTTCCCTTGGCCTCTGGGAGTTCTGAGGCCCATAACCATGGGTCTTTTTTAATTTCCCTTGGCCTCTGGGAGTTCTGAGTCCCATAATCATGGGTCTTTTTAATTTCCATGGGCCTCTGGGAATTCTGAGTCCCATAATCATGGGTCTTTTAAAGTTCCCTGGGCCTCTGGGAGTTCTGACTCCCATAATCATGGGTCTTTTAAAGTTCCCTTGGCCTCTGGGAGCTCTGAGTCCCATAATCATGGGTCTTTTAAAGTTCCCTGGGCATCTGGGAGTTCTGAGTCCCATAATCATGGGTCTTTTTAATTTCCATGTGTCTCTGGGAGTTCTGAGTCCCATAATCATGGGTCATTGGGATTTCCGGTTCCGGTTGAGAGTACGTTGTGCGCTTTGTTTGCTGCCGCTTCTCGCTGGATGTTCTTCTATTTGTTTTTTTTCTTTTTTCTCTTTTTCACTTTTCTGTCTGTTATACTTTGTTGGACTTTACCTCGACTGCTCTGGATTTGGGTTTTCTCTGGACACGTGTTTTGATCCGCTGCTGCAGCTTTGCTTGCGCTGTGGTGACATTCCTGGCTTTTTGGTTACACCGGCAGTTTCATTGACTGCTGTTGCTGGCTGCGAGCCTGCCTGCCAGCCTGCCTGCACGAACGGCACATTCCTAACTTTTGGTTTCACCGGCAATTTCGTCGGCTATTGTTGCTAGCTGCGAGCCTGCTTGCACGAACCGCCCCTGTGGCTCTGATGTCGTGCGGGTGGCTAAATGGGCTTGCGGTGTGTTTACTTTTGCCTTTTCTCGGACTATCATTTTTTGATCGGGCGATGGAGGAATTAACTGGTACTCCGAGCCTTTATCCTATTTACTCATACTCCAGCGAGGACTTACGAAGGCTGCGTTCTTTCCGTCGGCTTGATGCACCCACTTACAATCTTTGCTGCTCTATCAGCATCTCTAGACGACCCCGATATATACATCGTGGCCGTAAATGTCAGACTTATCTAGCACCTCAGGCACTGTGCATCAATCATCCCGCAGTACGGATTACTGATCGTTGCTTTAGGCGACGCCCTGGAAGAGCGCATCGTGGAGTGAACCGTAGGTTTCTACTGGAGGTCCCTCGTTCTACATCGTCGCATCAGTCTGCTCCTTCGATCTCGGCACATCGTCTATCTAACCTGGCGCTACTGAACTGTCGCTCGCTCACAGATAAGGCTGCATTAGTCAATGACCTTATCGACCAGCATCAGTTGGATCTCTTCTTTTTAACTGAAACGTGGCAGGTACCAGGTGACTTTTCTTACCTGAATGCTGCTTCTCCCCCTAATTTTAATTATCTGGCCTCACCTAGAAAAACAGGTAGAGGTGGGGGACTGGCGGTTTTATTCAGGGACAATTTTGAATTGACTTTGGGCAACCCGCAAGATGTTTCCTCTTTTGAAGTCATGGTTCTCAAGGCTCCTGGGTGTATCTTCTTAATGATTTACCGCCCCCCGAAGAGTTCTCTGACTGAATTTTTGTCAGAATTTGGGGAGATCTTGGCGTTTGCCAGTTCACTCTCCTCTTCCATCATTGTTCTTGGCGATGTTAATATCCACCTTGACTCTAACTCTTCTGCCTCTTCAGAATTCCTGTCATTGATAAGCTGTTTTGATCTAACTCAACACGTTGACTTTCCGACTCATAAGAAGGGTCATATTCTGGACATAATCTGTTCTACGGGTGGGATTATTACTAATATAACTGGACATTTTGTTGGTGTGTCTGACCATATACTAATCAATGCCTCTTTCTCTCCACCTGTTCCTAAACCTCACTCAAAATCTGTACTTACTTATCGTAATGTTAAGGCTATTGATTGTCCTTCTCTGTTGGCCTCTCTGGAAACGTTTAATTTTGCCCATCTTAGTTCAATGCAATCCACTGATGATGCTATATCTTTCTATAACTGTACTCTACGTGCTTGTCTTGACACCTTGGCACCGATGAAAACTAGATCTGTGCCTTCTACTCATAGATCGCCTTGGTTTACTCCTGCTCTCCGCAATATGAAAACAGCTGGAAGATGTCTAGAACGTCTTTTTAAGAAATCCGGGTTGCAGGTTCACTATCTAGCTTACACTGATCATCTGGCCTCATACAAAGTAGCACTAAACAATGCTCGTGCATCATACTATGCGGATGTTTTCAGTGCTGCTGGTCAGAATCCCAAGCTTCTGTTTTCAGTGGTAAATAAGCTTCTGCGACCCCCATCAACTCCAAATACTGCCTCAACTGATCTATGTAATGCCTTTCTGAAATTCTACGGTAACAAGGTGTCAACCATCTATAAAGACCTGTTGAATACCCCTGTTGACTACCATGGGCCTATCGTTTTCTCTCCAACTCTGTCACTTTCTTTTTCAAATTTCTCTCTGACTGACTCAACTTCTATTGTCAATATTATAGCTAACTCTAAGACTTCATCCTCTCGACTGGACCCTGTTCCTACCCATCTTCTTCAATGCTGTGTCTCTATCTTTTCCGAACCAATATGCCACTTGGTTAATCTTTCACTCACTTCTGGATATGTTCCTGTGTCTTTAAAAACAGCAGCTGTCACACCTATCATTAAGAAACCTGACTCAGATATAACAATTTTGAGCAATTACAGGCCTATTTCAAATCTCCCATTCATCTCTAAATTTCTAGAAAAGGTCGTGGCTTCCCAGCTGCTTGATTTTTTGAACTCTAATGATCTATTTGAAAAATTTCAATCTGGTTTTCATTTGCATCATAGCACCGAGACTGCTCTTCTCTGTGTCCTAAATGACCTTCTCCTTTCCGCGGATACAGGTTGCATCTCCATTCTTTTGCTTCTTGATCTCACAGCTGCTTTCGACACAGTAAATCACAATGTTCTCTTAACTAGGCTCACTGAGATTGGTCTCTCTGGAACCGTACTATCCTGGTTCCACTCGTATCTGACTAACAGGCTTCAGTTTATTTCAATTGGGAACCATACGTCTGACACAGTGCCCATTGAACATGGTGTCCCTCAGGGTTCCGTCCTTGGTCCCCTCCTTTTTATAATCTATATTCTCCCCCTCGGTTATATTTTTCGTAGTCACAATTTACACTTTCATTGCTATGCTGATGATACTCAGATCTATCTCAGCTTCAAACCAGCAGCACTGTTTCCCCCACCCCAGTTAAATAGATGTCTCACTGACCTGAACTCCTGGCTTAGGGCAAATTTTCTTTCTTTAAATGCACACAAAACCGAGTTTATAGTTACTGGCTCCAAGTCAACTGTTAACGCTCTCAAAAATCTTGCTCTCACTGTAAATTATATTACAATCACTCCATCTGTCACTGTCCGAAACCTAGGTGTTCTTTTTGACCCTTCTTTGTCTTTTGAACCGCACATCAAGTCTCTGTCTAGGTCGGCATTTTTCCACCTTCGCAATATTTCACGTATCCGTCCTTTACTGTCCCCGGCTGCAGCTGAGTCTCTGGTCCATGCTTTTGTTACTTCTCGCCTGGACTATTGTAACTCATTGCTCTATGGGCTCCCCGCTAAGTCACTTAGGTTGTTACAAATAGTGCAAAATTCTGCAGCACGGATTCTCACATACACTAAAAAATCTGAGCACATTACTCCTGTTCTTCAGAGACTTCATTGGCTGCCCATTACGTATTCGCTATAAAATTCTACTTCTCACATTCAAGGCACTTCATGGCCTGGCTCCTGCATACTTACTCGACCTTCTAATACCCTACAAGCCCACTCGTAACCTCAGGTCTTCAGAAGCAGGCCTTCTAGTGGTCCCTAGGTTCAGGCTCAGCTCTATGGGTGGTCGTTCCTTCAGTGTTGCGGCCCCCTTGCTCTGGAACTCTCTTCCTCTCTCTCTTCGCTCTACCTCTTCTCTTTCTCATTTCAAATCTTTATTTAAATCTCATCTTTTTCTCCTTCATTTTTCTCCTGCATCTTCCTCGGGCCTTGTGTAAGGTGATATGCATTTTGTAAAGCGACCTTGGGTTTTGTGTAAAGGCGCTATATAAGTTAGACTTATTATTATTATTATTATTATTTTAAAGTTCCCTGGGCCTCTGGGAGTTCTGAGTCCCATAATCATGGGTCTTTTTCATTTCCATGGGTCTCTGGGTGTTCTGACTCCCATAAGCCTGGGTCTTTTAAAGTTCTCTGGGCCTCTGGGAGTTCTAAGTCACATAAACATGGATCTTTTTGATTTCCATGGGTCTCTGGGAGTTTTGAGTCCCATAATCATGGGTCTTTTTTTAATTTCCCTTGGCCTCTGGGAGTTCTGGATCCCATAATCATGGGTCTTTTAAAGTTCCCTTGGCCTCTGGGAGTTCTGAGTCCCATAATCATGGGTCTTTTAAAGTTCCCTGGGCCTCTGGGAGTTGTGACTCCCATAATCATGGGTCTTTTTAGGTTCCCTGGGCCTCTGGGAGTTCTGAGTCCCATAATCATGGGTCTCTGGTTGTTCTTACTCCCATAACCCTGGGTCTTGGGTGTTCTGACTCCAATAAGCCTGGGTCTTTTGGAGTTCCCTGGGTCTCTGGGTGTTCTGACTCCCCTAAGCTTGGGTCTTTTGAATTTCCCTCTGTCTGTGGGTGTTCTGACACCCATAGCCCTGGGTCTTTTGGAGTTCCCTGGGTCTCTGGGAGTTCTGACTCCCATAGCCCTGGGTCTTTTGGTGTTTCCTGGGTCTCTGGGTGTTCTGACTCCCATAAGCTTGGGTCTTTTGAATTTCCCTGGGCCTCTGGGAGTTCTGAGTCCCATAATCATGGGTCTTGTTAATTTCCATGGGTCTCTGGGAGTTCTGAGTCCCATAATCATGGGTCTTTTGGAGTTCCCTAAGTCTCTGGGTGTTCTGACTCCCATAAGCCCGGGTCTTTTGGAGTTCCCTGGGCCTCTGGGAGTTCTGAGTCCCATAAGCATGGGTCTTTGGGTGTTCTGAATCCCATAATCATGGGTCTTTTGAATTTCCATGGGTCTCTGGGAGTTCTGAGTCCCATAATCATGGGTCTTTTGGAGTTCCCTGGGTCTATGGGTGTTCTGACTCCCATAAGCCCGGGTCTTTTGGAGTTCCCTGGGCCTCTGGGAGTTCTGAGTCCCATAAGCATGGGTCTCTGGGTGTTCTGAGTCCCATAATCATGGGTCTTTTGAATTTCCATGGGCCTCTGGGAGTTCTGAGTCTCATAATCATGAGTCTTTTGGAGTTCCCTGGGTCTCTGGGTGTTCTGACTCCCATAAGCATGGGTCTCTGGGTGTTCTGAGTCCCATAATCATAGGTCTTTTTCATTTCCATTGGTCTCTGGGTGTTCAGACTCCCATAATCATGAGTCTTTTAAAGTTCCCTTGGCCTCTGGGAGTTCTGAGTCCCATAATCATGGGTCTTTTTAATTTCCATGGGTCTCTGGGAGTTTTGAGTCCCATAATCATGGGTCTTTTTAATTTCCATGGGTCTCCTGGAGTTCTGAGTCCCATAATCATGGGTCTTTTTAATTTACATGGGTCTCTGGGAGTTCTGAGTCCCATAAGCTTGGGACTTTTTAATTTACATGCGTCTCTGGGAGTTCTGACTCCCATAATCATGGGTCTTTTAAAGTTCCCTGGGCCTCTGGGAGTTCTGAGTCCCATAATCATGGGTCTCTGGGTGTTCTTACTCGCATAACCCTGGGTCTTGGGTGTTCTGACTCCCATAACCCTGGGTCTTTCGAAGTTCCCTGGGTCTCTGGGTGTTCTGACTCCCATAAGCTTGGGTCTTTTGAATTTCCCTGTGTCTGTGGGTGTTCTGACACCCATAGCCCTGGGTCTTTTGGTGTTTCCTGAGTCTCTGGGTGTTCTGACTCCCATAGCTCTTGGTCTTTTGGAGTTCCCTGGGACTCTGGGGGTTCTGATTCCCATAAGCCTGGGTCTTTTGGAGTTCCCTGGGTCTCTGGGTGTTCTGACTCCCATAAGCATGGGTCTCAGGGTATTCCAACTCCCATAGCCCTGGGTCTTTTGAAGTTCCCTGGGTCTTCTGACTCCCATAGCCCTGGGTCTTTTTGAGTTCCCTGGGTCTCTGGGTGTTCTGACTCCCGGAAGCCTGGGTCTTTTGGAGTTCCCTGGGTTTCTTGGTGTTCTGACTCCCATAAGCCTGGGTCTTTTTGGGTTCCCTGGGTCTCTGGGTGTTGACTCCCATAGCTCTGGGTCTTTTGGGTCACAGGTCACAGGTCACAGGACAGTCTACCTACTGTTTGTGTTAGCTCGCGCTGTTGGATTTATTTTAAACGTTAATTCGACTTTTAAAATCTGTTAACTCTTAAATTGTGTTTTTAAACTTCCTCGAAACTTATAAAGTCCTTCAGTTTATTAGTAACTCCGTGTTTCTAACCCGCTTCTCTTCTGTGTTTACTCCGAGGAAAATGGCGACCATGGAGGACCGCGCTCTCCAGATGCTCTCCGAGGAGCTCGCCCGGCTGGACCGGGCAGATCCAGGCCTTGTTGGTGAAGCAGTCGGAGCTCCATCGGGCGAAGTCGAGGCTGGAGGAAGCCCGTGACGCCTCATTCGCCGTCTCTTCCCCGGGGCTACCGGCTGGGCGGACCGCGGCGGTCTGCAACTTCACCCCCGCGCCGGGGAGGGGTTGGGAGCGGCAGCGCGGCCGAGGCAAGCGGGTCTCCCCCCTACCTTCTCAGCCGGATTTTGCGTCCGCAAACCGGTTCGAGGTCCTCAGCTCGTCGCCCTCGCCTCCTTCTCCTCCCCCAGCCCCGAGGAAAATAGATAAGGGGAGTGTTCTCATTGTTGGGGATTCTATTGTTCGGCATTTAAAGGTGTCAAAGGCTAAAGCTAAGGCTAAAGCTAATGCAACGGTGGCATGTTTTCCAGGTGCTCGTGTCCTGGACGTCGCCCGGCGGCTTCCTGCGGTGCTCTGGCACCGTGGGGATCCTGGCACCGTTGTAGTCCATGTGGGGACGAACGACACGTCCGCCCGGCGCAGTGAGGTCCTGAAGGAGCACTACCGGAGACTTCTGGACACCGCTCGCCAGCGGACCGACGCCAGGATCATCGTCTACGGACCCCTGCCCACCTACCGCCGCGGGAGCCTGAAGTTCAGCCGCCTCTACGCACTCCACTGCTGGCTGCGGGAGTGGTGCCCTACCATCGGCGTGGACTTCGTGGACAACTGGGAGAGCTTTCGGGAGCGACCGTCCCTCTTCCACCGCGACGGGCTTCATCCCAGTCCCCTGGGATCCACCGTCCTCTCTGGAAACATTGAGGCGGTGCTACGCCGGGACTGACTGCCTGTATTCAGTCATACCGGGCAGGTTAGTGGGCTTAATAATAGTCCATTTAGTGAGAAATACTGCTCTAATTATTTACCCTACCACTTTTCTGATTACACTACTGGAAATAATATTTCTGTGTCATTTTCTCAGAACAGTGTAATTAAACCTTCTAAGATTGAGACTGTGTCTGTCCCCCGTGTAACGCGAAATCGGAATAATCAGAAAATCTGTTTTAACAATCTAATTAGAGTTAAAACAAACGTATCCGTCTCTCAGAGTACTAGCAACGTCCGTATTAAAATAGGGCTTCTAAATATAAGATCGCTAGCACCTAAATCAGTTATTGTAAATGAAATTATTACTGATAATCAGCTTACTGCACTATGTCTCTGTGAAACCTGGGTTAAACCTGACGAATACATTGCTCTAAATGAATCCACTCCCCCAGGCTTTAGCTATTATAGTTACCCACGCAGGTCCGGTCGTGGTGGTGGGGTAGCCACAATTTATGATTTAGTTCTAGGTGTAACTCAGAACTCAGGGTTTGATACTAAGTCGTTCGAAGTTCTTAGTCTTAAAGTAGCAGGTCCGTCTCCTGCTTCCAAAACTCAGCATTCGTTTCTACTGATAACAGTGTATCGTCCTCCTGGACCATATTCAGAGTTTATTAGTGAATTTGCTGATTTTTTAGCAGCAGTAACTCTTTCCTCTGATAGGATCGTTATTGCAGGTGACTTCAATATTCATTTTGAAAAGGATCAGGACCCACTAAAAATTGCTTTTAAATCAATTATAGATGCTCTAGGCCTCAATCAAAATATCATAGGCCCCACTCACCGATGTAGCCATACATTAGACTTAGTTCTGACAATGGGTATTGAAGCAGAGAATATAGTCAGTTTTTCACAAAATGACTCAATATCCGACCATTATTTAATCATGTTTGAAGTTGTTCTTAGTCAAGAAATCCTTCAGCCTCCCCGCTACAGTAACAAGCGTAAAATAACAACCTCAACAGCCAATTCGTTTATAAATAACCTCCCAGACTTAAACAGCTCCTCTCCGTCTAATGAAATAGATCTCGAACGCATAACTGAACATTTTCAATCTGTGCTCCGCTTTAACCTAGATAGTGTTGCGCCGATGAAAATAAAACCGATCAGGGATAAAAAGCTAGCCCCGTGGTATAATGACCACACGCGCACATTAAAACAAACAGCTCGTAACTTTGAACGTAAATGGCGACTCACTAAACTAGAATCCTTCCGACTTGAGTGGCAGCATAGTATGACGAACTATAAAAAAGCGCTAATTAAAACTAAATCACAGTACATCTCAGCTCTCATTGAAAAAAACAGAGACAACCCGAGATTTCTGTTCAGTACTGTGGCTAAACTTACTAAAAATCAAAAACAAACTAGCTCCGTTATCCCTGACACCATTAATAGTAACGATTTCATGAAGTTCTTAGATGATAAAATTAATAATATTAGACTAGAAATTCAGTGTCACTCACATAACATACCTATAGACATAGATGAATGCTGCACCAGCTCTGAGCCACACCTAGAGAATTTTATCCCAGTTATAGAAAAGGATTTGCTTAATATAATTAGCTCATTAAAATCGACGTCATGCTTATTAGATCCTGTACCTACACAGCTATTTAAACAGGCACTGCCTAAGGTTGGGAACTCATTACTAGATATAGTCAATTCATCTCTCAGCTTGGGCTATGTACCTAATTCTCTCAAATTGGCAGTCATTAAGCCCATCATAAAAAAGCCAAATCTGGATCCCTGTGAGCTGGCTAATTATAGACCGATTTCCAATCTCCCCTTCATAGCCAAAATTCTTGAAAAAATAGTGTTTAAGCAGCTGTGCTCTTATTTACAAAACAATAGCATTCATGAAGTTTTCCAATCAGGATTCAGACAAAATCACAGCACAGAAACCGCCTTGCTAAGAGTAACAAATGACCTACTTTCTGCACTCAATAGGGGCAGCACTGCCATTCTTGTGCTCCTTGATCTCAGTGCTGCCTTTGACACTATAGATCACGCTATTTTGCTCAATAGATTAGAAAATCTTATAGGAATTAAAGGATCCGCCCTCACCTGGTTCAAATCCTATCTTAGTGATCGCTACCAGTGTGTTCATTTAAAGAATAAATGCTCTTATCAGTCTAGAGTTAAATATGGTGTCCCACAAGGGTCAATTCTGGGCCCAATACTCTTTACACTCTACATGCTACCGCTGGGTAAAATAATCCGTAGGCACGGTATTAACTTTCACTGTTATGCAGATGACACCCAACTTTACATATCAGCTAAACCCAATGAGGACCTCTGTCTAAACCAAATAACTGACTGTATTAGAGAAATAAGAAAGTGGATGACACTTAATTTTCTCCTACTAAATTCAGATAAAACTGAGGTCCTCCTACTAGGTCCCAAACTTGATAAAATCGATAATATTGTAGTAGAAATAGATGGTCACCTAATCATACCAGGTAAAACGGTGCGAAACTTAGGAGTCATTTTTGACTCAGTTCTTTCATTCGATGTGCATATATGCAGCATAGTTAAAACCGCATTCTTCCATCTACGTAATATAGCTAAACTCCGCAACATACTCTCTCATGCAGATGCTGAGAAGCTGGTGCATGCATTCATAACCTCTAGACTGGACTACTGCAACGCTTTGTTGGCTG
>NC_051219.1:148088-150588 GCF_015220715.1 Pygocentrus nattereri
TTTAGGGTTAGGGTTAGGGTTAGGGTTTAGGGTTAGGGTTAGGGTTTAGGTTAGGTTTAAAGTTCAGGGTTCTAAACCCTGAGTATCCGATGCCCTCGAAAAAAATCAGGGGTCATCGTTATGCACGGGCCGACCTCTTACAAACCATCAGGCTCAGAAATCATCTCATACGGTCTCATGTCCACAACGGTGCTAAATCACACTCAGTAATTGGGTTTTGGGGTGTAGTATAAATTAAATTAATTTTATTACCTAAAATATGTTATGATTAAAAGAGTAAATGAATTTTAGGACACATCATCAGTAGTGTACCTCAGAGTCATCAGGTGTTTCAGCCTTTAAACACTACACCTTCATCCGAGGCGGCCAGCCATAGGGTGATCATGCCCAGGCTTGTGTCCCATGTCCAATTAAATTATTTTATTTATTAATTATTAACCTCTAGGTTGAAGTTAGGTTTAAAATTTTACAGTTAGGGTAATAAAAATTAGGGTTAATTGGTTAGGGTTAGGGTTAGGGGTTAGGGTTAGGGTTAGGTTAGGGTTAGGGTTAGGGTTAGGGTTTAGGGTTAGGGTTAGGGTTAGGGCTAGGGTTAGGTTAGGTTTAAAGTTCAGGGTTATAAACCCTGAGTATCCGATGCCCTCGAAGAAAATCAAGGGTCATCGTTGTGCACGGGCCGACCTCTTACAAACCATCAGGCTCAGAAATCATCTCATCAGGTCTCATGTCCACAACGGTGCTAAATCACACTCAGTAATTGGGTTTTGGGGTGTAGTATAAATTAAATTAATTTTATTACCTAAAATATGTTATGACTAAAGAAGTAAATGAAGAAATTTTAGGACACATCATCAGTAGTGTACCTCAGAGTCATCAGGTGTTTCAGCCTTTAAACACTATACACCTTCATCCGAGGCGGCCAGCCATAGGGTGATCATGCCCAGGCTTGTGTCCCATGTCCAATTAAATTATTCTATTTATTAATTATTAACCTCTAGGTTATGGTTAGGGTAATAAAAATTAGGGTTAATTGGTTATAGTTAGGGTAATAAAAATTAGGGTTAATTAGTTATAGTTAGGGTAATAAAAATTAGGGTTAATTGGTTATGGTTAGGGTGAGGTTAAGGTTAGGGTTAAGATTTAGGTTTATGGTTAGTCTAAAGTTAAAATTTGGGTTAGGGTTAGTGTTAGGGTTAGGGTTTGGGTTAGGGTTAGGGTTAGGGTTAGGGTTTAGGGTTAGGGTTAGGGTTAGGGTTAGGTTAGGGTTAGGGTTAGGGTTAGGGTTAGGATTAGGATTAGGATTAGGGTTAGGGTTAGGGTTAGGGTTAGGTTTAAAGTTCAGGGTTATAAACCCTGAGTATCCGATGCCCTCGAAGAAAATCAAGGGTCATCGTTGTGCACGGGCCGACCTCTTACAAACCATCAGGCTCAGAAATCATCTCATCAGGTCTCATGTCCACAACGGTGCTAAATCACACTCAGTAATTGGGTTTTGGGGTGTAGTATAAATTAAATTAATTTTATTACCTAAAATATGTTATGATTAAAAGAGTAAATGAATTTTAGGACACATCATCAGTAGTGTACCTCAGAGTCATCAGGTGTTTCAGCCTTTAAACACTACACCTTCATCCGAGGCGGCCAGCCATAGGGTGATCATGCCCAGGCTTGTGTCCCATGTCCAATTAAATTATTTTATTTATTAATTATTAACCTCTAGGTTGAAGTTAGGTTTAAAATTTTACAGTTAGGGTAATAAAAATTAGGGTTAATTGGTTAGGGTTAGGGTTAGGGGTTAGGGTTAGGGTTAGGTTAGGGTTAGGGTTAGGGTTAGGGTTTAGGGTTAGGGTTAGGGTTAGGGCTAGGGTTAGGTTAGGTTTAAAGTTCAGGGTTATAAACCCTGAGTATCCGATGCCCTCGAAGAAAATCAAGGGTCATCGTTGTGCACGGGCCGACCTCTTACAAACCATCAGGCTCAGAAATCATCTCATCAGGTCTCATGTCCACAACGGTGCTAAATCACACTCAGTAATTGGGTTTTGGGGTGTAGTATAAATTAAATTAATTTTATTACCTAAAATATGTTATGACTAAAGAAGTAAATGAAGAAATTTTAGGACACATCATCAGTAGTGTACCTCAGAGTCATCAGGTGTTTCAGCCTTTAAACACTATACACCTTCATCCGAGGCGGCCAGCCATAGGGTGATCATGCCCAGGCTTGTGTCCCATGTCCAATTAAATTATTCTATTTATTAATTATTAACCTCTAGGTTATGGTTAGGGTAATAAATCACAGCACAGAAACCGCCTTGCTAAGAGTAACAAATGACCTACTTTCTGCACTCAATAGGGGCAGCACTGCCATTCTTGTGCTCCTTGATCTCAGTGCTGCCTTTGACACTATAGATCACGCTATTTTGCTCAATAGATTAGAAAATCTTATAGGAATTAAAGGATCCGCCCTCACCTGGTTCAAATCCTATCTTAGTGATCGCTA
>NC_051219.1:155588-159081 GCF_015220715.1 Pygocentrus nattereri
ATTTTATTACCTAAAATATGTTATGATTAAAAGAGTAAATGAATTTTAGGACACATCATCAGTAGTGTACCTCAGAGTCATCAGGTGTTTCAGCCTTTAAACACTACACCTTCATCCGAGGCGGCCAGCCATAGGGTGATCATGCCCAGGCTTGTGTCCCATGTCCAATTAAATTATTTTATTTATTAATTATTAACCTCTAGGTTGAAGTTAGGTTTAAATTTACAGTTAGGGTAATAAAAATTAGGGTTAATTGGTTAGGGTTAGGGTTAGGGGTTAGGGTTAGGGTTAGGTTAGGGTTAGGGTTAGGGTTAGGGTTTAGGGTTAGGGTTAGGGTTAGGGCTAGGTTTAGGTTAGGTTTAAAGTTCAGGGTTATAAACCCTGAGTATCCGATGCCCTCGAAGAAAATCAAGGGTCATCGTTGTGCACGGGCCGACCTCTTACAAACCATCAGGCTCAGAAATCATCTCATCAGGTCTCATGTCCACAACGGTGCTAAATCACACTCAGTAATTGGGTTTTGGGGTGTAGTATAAATTAAATTAATTTTATTACCTAAAATATGTTATGACTAAAGAAGTAAATGAAGAAATTTTAGGACACATCATCAGTAGTGTACCTCAGAGTCATCAGGTGTTTCAGCCTTTAAACACTATACACCTTCATCCGAGGCGGCCAGCCATAGGGTGATCATGCCCAGGCTTGTGTCCCATGTCCAATTAAATTATTCTATTTATTAATTATTAACCTCTAGGTTATGGTTAGGGTAATAAAAATTAGGGTTAATTGGTTATAGTTAGGGTAATAAAAATTAGGGTTAATTAGTTATAGTTAGGGTAATAAAAATTAGGGTTAATTGGTTATGGTTAGGGTGAGGTTAAGGTTAGGGTTAAGATTTAGGTTTATGGTTAGTCTAAAGTTAAAATTGGGTTAGGGTTAGTGTTAGGGTTAGGGTTAGGGTTAGGGTTAGGGTTAGGGTTAGGGTTTAGGGTTAGGGTTAGGGTTAGGGTTAGGTTAGGGTTAGGGTTAGGGTTAGGGTTAGGATTAGGATTAGGATTAGGGTTAGGGTTAGGGTTAGGGTTAGGTTTAAAGTTCAGGGTTATAAACCCTGAGTATCCGATGCCCTTAGGGTTAGGGTTAGGGTTAGGGTTAGGGTTAGGGTTAGGGTTAGGGTAAGGGTTAGGGTTAGGGTTAGGGTTAGGGTTTAGGGTTAGGGTTAGGGTTAGGGTTAGGGTTAGGGTTAGGGTTTAGGGTTAGGGTTAGGGTTAGGGTTAGGGTTAGGGTTAGGGTTAAGATTCTGGGTTAATAACTCAGGATATCCGACACCCCGGACCAGTCCAGGAGTCCTGGACAGGCCTAAGGTCATCGTTTGGCACTGGCCTACCATAAGTCCCCAAGCACAGACCAAATCCCCCAAATCCCATCTAGAGCCTAATATTTCCCTGTCATTACAAACAGTCTTACACATCCACCATCTTAAAATCTTCTATGGCATAGCTTTAAAGAAATGTTGAAATATTAGTTTACATATTTCATGAACAACATCCATGCACAGAAACATTATGATTGGCTTTCAGCAGCAGGAGGAGGCTGCTCCAAGGGTGATGGCATGGCTGCGTCGCAGTAACATCTTTATTCTAGTGACTGCAGCCTGAGGAGCTGTTTGAGGATCCTGGTCTGACTGGTCTCTCGAATCTCTCCTGCCAAGAACATCTCATCCACTACTGTGTACACCTTATAGAAATTGAAGACCAAATCTAATTCACACACATTGTGGAAGTATTTATTATGCAGCATACTAAGACTAATTGAAATAGGACATATATATTTTTCAAAAAACATTTTTTTGGTTGGGTTAATTTATTTTAGGGTTTAGATTTAGAGGTTTAAGGTGAGAGGTTGTCTTTTTTGGGGTGTAAAGGTTAATTTAGGGTTAGGAGTTGGGGTCAGCGATTAAGGGTAGGGTTAGGGTTAGAGGTTAAAGTTGGGTTAGGGGTAGAGAGGTTATGGTTAGGGTTAGGAGTTGGGGTCAGAGGTTAAGGTTAGGGTTAGGAGTAGAGAGGTTAAGGTTAGGGTCAGGTGTTAGGGTCGGAGGTTATGGTTAGGGTTAGGAGTTGGGGTCAGAGGTTAAGGTTAGGGGTTAAGGTTAGGGTTAGGTTTTAGGTTAAGGGGTAGAGAGGTTAAGGTTAGGGTTAGGTGTTAGGGTCAGAGGTTAAGATTGGGTTAGGAGTAGAGAGGTTATGGTTAGGGTTAGGAGTTGGGGTCAGAGGTTAAGGTTATGGGTTAAGGTTAGGGTTAGGTTTTAGGTTAAGGGGTAGAGAGGTTAAGGTTAGGGTTAGGTGTTAGGGTCAGAGGTTAAGATTGGGTTAGGAGTAGAGAGGTTATGGTTAGGGTTAGGAGTTGGGGTCAGAGGTTAAGGTTAGGGGTTAAGGTTAGGGTTAATGTTAGAGAGTTTAAGGTTAGGGTTAGGTTTTAGGTTAAGGGGTAGAGAGGTTAAGGTTAGGGTTAGGTGTTGGGGTCGTAGGTAAGGTTTAGGTCCCCCTACCTCCTAATTAAGTCCCCCTCAGTTGCTCATTCAGACCCCATGGGTGCATTGAGTCTAATTTATTAATCCATTCCCTTTCTGTTTTTTTCCGGGTGGTGTGGGGCCACAGTCGGTGGTATTGTAGTCCCATCACCTTCAGGGAATGGACGCCATGTTTAATAAAGTGTTGGACTATCAGGGTGTGGGTCTCCTTACCGTTCCTAATATTGTGTCTATGTTGTGTAATTCTTGTGGCCAAAGTGTTTTTGGTCTCACCAACATATTGCAAATTGCATTTGTTGCAGTAAATTAAATAGACACAATTAGAAATATTATGTTTTAGGGGGGGCCAAATCTGGAATATATTTTTTGTGTGTGGATTGGATATCCATCGTTTGGCCTTGAATTCAGGGAATTGAGATAATTTGCCTTCAGGCCTCTGTAATTGAGGTAATTTACTGTGGACCAAAAGGTCCTTCAAATTTTTATTTTTGCGGTAGGCCGAGATGACCCTATGATTGTCCAACACTTGGTCTTGGCTCATAAATTTCTCGAAATTTTCTTTAATTTCCCGGTTTAGTATCACACTCCCTCTTGAGAAGGTTGTGATAAGAGGGATTAATTCTATTGTTTTCACCTCTTTTTGATTCAGGAAATCCCTAAGACATCCCCTAAGAAAGGAGCGGGAGTACCCTCTTTTCTTTAATGCCTTAAACAGAGTTCTTACTGCTTCCCTAAAATCCTCCTGTCGAGTGCAAATTCTGTGAAATCTCAATAATTGTGATTTCACAATCCCTTTGAAGGTGTGCCTGGGATGATAACTGGATTTGTGTAATAGGGCATGGGTGTCCGTGTCCTTAAAATAAACCCTGACCTGCAGTGTGTCCGAAAGGTTGTTCTGTTTATAAGTAACCGTATCTAAAAAGTTAACCTCTAATTTATGTAGAGTATATTTAATTTTAATTGATC
>NC_051219.1:159281-166781 GCF_015220715.1 Pygocentrus nattereri
ACGCAGTAAACAGACATTAGACACAGTAAACAGACAGGACAGGAAACAGACATTAGACACAGTAAACAGACATTAGACACAGTAAACAGACAGGACAGTAAACAGACATTAGACACAGTAAACAGACAGGACAGCAAACAGACATTAGACACAGGAAAGAGACATTAGACACAGGAAACTTACATTAGACACAGTAAACAGACATTAGACACAGTAAACAGACAGGACAGTAAACAGACATTAGACACAGTAAACAGACAGGACAGCAAACAGACATTAGACACAGTAAACATACATTAGACACAGTAAACAGACATTAGACACAGTAAACAGACAGGACAGTAAACAGACATTAGACACAGTAAACAGACAGGACAGTAAAAAGACATTAGACACAGTAAACAATCAGGACAGGAATCAGACATTAGACACAGTAAACAGACATTAGACACAGTAAACAGACAGGACAGTAAACAGACATTAGACACAGTAAACAGACATTAGACACAGTAAACAGACAGGACAGGAAACAGACATTAGACACAGTAAACAGACAGGACAGTAAACAGACATTAGACACAGGAAACAGACATTAGACACAGTAAACAGACATTAGATACAGTAAACAGACAGGACAGGAAACAGACATTAGACACAGTAAACAGACATTAGACACAGTAAACAGACATTAGACACAGGAAACAGACATTAGACACAGGAAACAGACATTAGACATAGTAAACAGACATTAGATACAGTAAACAGACAGGACAGGAAACAGACATTAGACACAGTAAACATACATTAGACACAGGAAACAGACATTAGACACAGTAAACAGACAGGACAGTAAACAGATATTAGACACAGGAAACAGACATTAGACACAGTAAACAGACAGGACAGTAAACAGATATTAGACACAGTAAACAGACAGGACAGGAAACAGACATTAGACACAGTAAACAGACATTAGACACAGTAAACAGACATTAGATACAGTAAACAGACAGGACAGTAAACCGACATTAGACACAGTAAACAGACAGGACAGTAAACAGACATTAGACACAGTAAACAGACAGGACAGTAAACCGACATTAGACACAGTAAACAGACAGGACAGTAAACAGACATTAGACACAGTAAACAGACATTAGACACAGTAAACAGACATTAGATACAGTAAACAGACAGGACAGGAAACAGACATTAGACACAGTAAACAGACATTAGACACAGTAAACAGACATTAGACACAGGAAACAGACATTAGACATAGTAAACAGACATTAGATACAGTAAACAGACAGGACAGGAAACAGACATTAGACACAGGAAACAGACATTAGACACAGTAAACAGACAGGACAGTAAACAGATATTAGACACAGTAAACAGACATTAGACACAGTAAACAGACAGGACAGGAAACAGACATTAGACACAGTAAACAGACGGGACAGTAAACAGACATTAGACACAGTAAACAGACATTAGACACAGTAAACAGACATGACAGTAAACAGACATTAGACACAGTAAACAGACAGGACAGTAAACAGACATTAGACACAGTAAACAGACATTAGACACAGGAAACTTACATTAGACACAGTAAACAGACATTAGACACAGTAAACAGACAGGACAGGAAACAGACATTAGACACAGTAAACAGACATTAGACACAGTAAACAGACAGGACAGGAAACTTACATTAGACACAGTAAACAGACATTAGACACAGTAAACAGACAGGACAGTAAACAGACATTAGACACAGTAAACAGACAGGACAGCAAACAGACATTAGACACAGGAAACAGACATTAGACACAGGAAACAGACAGGACAGGAAACAGACATTAGACACAGGAAACAGACATTAGATACAGTAAACAGACAGGACAGGAAACAGACATTAGACACAGTAAACAGACGGGACCGTAAACAGACATTAGACACAGTAAACAGACATTAGACACAGGAAACAGACATTAGACACAGTAAACAGACATTAGACACAGTAAACAGACAGGACAGTAAACAGACATTAGACACAGGAAACAGACATTAGACACAGTAAACAGACAGGACAGTAAACAGACATTAGACACAGGAAACAGACATTAGACACAGTAAACAGACATTAGATACAGTAAACAGACAGGACAGTAAACAGACAGGACAGGAAACAGACATTAGACACAGTAAACAGACGGGACCGTAAACAGACATTAGACACAGTAAACAGACATTAGACACAGGAAACAGACATTAGACACAGTAAACAGACATTAGACACAGTAAACAGACAGGACAGTAAACAGACATTAGACACAGGAAACAGACATTAGACACAGTAAACAGACAGGACAGTAAACAGACATTAGACACAGGAAACAGACATTAGACACAGTAAACAGACATTAGACACAGGAAACAGACATTAGACACAGTAAACAGACATTAGACACAGTAAACAGACAGGACAGTAAACAGACATTAGACACAGGAAACAGACATTAGACACAGTAAACAGACATTAGACACAGTAAACAGACATTAGACACAGGAAACAGACATTAGACATAGTAAACAGACATTAGATACAGTAAACAGACAGGACAGGAAACAGACATTAGACACAGTAAACATACATTAGACACAGGAAACAGACATTAGACACAGTAAACAGACAGGACAGTAAACAGATATTAGACACAGTAAACAGACATTAGACACAGTAAACAGACAGGACAGGAAACAGACATTAGACACAGTAAACAGACAGGACAGTACACAGATATTAGACACAGTAAACAGACAGGACAGTAAACAGACATTAGACACAGTAAACAGACAGGACAGTAAACAGACATTAGACACAGTAAACAGACATTAGACACAGTAAACAGACATTAGATACAGTAAACAGACAGGACAGGAAACAGACATTAGACACAGTAAACAGACATTAGACACAGGAAACAGACATTAGACATAGTAAACAGACATTAGATACAGTAAACAGACAGGACAGGAAACGGACATTAGACACAGTAAACATACATTAGACACAGGAAACAAACATTAGACACAGTAAACAGACAGGACAGTAAACAGATATTAGACACAGTAAACAGACATTAGACACAGTAAACAGACAGGACAGGAAACAGACATTAGACACAGTAAACAGACAGGACAGTAAACAGATATTAGACACAGTAAACAGACAGGACAGTAAACAGACATTAGACACAGTAAACAGACATGACTGGAAACAGTCATTAGACACAGTAAACAGACATTAGACACAGTAAATAGACAGGACAGGAAACAGACATTAGACACAGTAAACAGACATTAGACACAGTAAACAGACAGGACAGGAAACTTACATTAGACACAGTAAACAGACATTAGACACAGTAAACAGACAGGACAGTAAACAGACATTAGACACAGTAAACAGACAGGACAGCAAACAGACATTAGACACAGTAAACAGACATTAGACACAGGAAACAGACAGGACAGGAAACAGACATTAGACACAGGAAACAGACATTAGATACAGTAAACAGACAGGACAGGAAACAGACATTAGACACAGTAAACAGACGGGACCGTAAACAGACATTAGACACAGTAAACAGACATTAGACACAGGAAACAGACATTAGACACAGTAAACAGACATTAGACACAGTAAACAGACAGGACAGTAAACAGACATTAGACACAGTAAACAGACATTAGACACAGTAAACAGACAGGACAGGAATCAGACATTAGACACATTAAACAGACATTAGACACAGTAAAAAGACATTAGACACAGTAAACAATCAGGACAGGAATCAGACATTAGACACAGTAAACAGACATTAGACACACTAAACAGACAGGACAGTAAACAGACATTAGACACAGGAAACAGACATTAGACACAGTAAACAGACAGGACAGGAAACAGACATTAGACACAGTAAACAGACAGGACAGTAAACAGACATTAGACACAGGAAACAGACATTAGACACAGTAAACAGACAGGACAGGAAACAGACATTAGACACAGTAAACAGACAGGACAGGAAACAGACATTAGACACAGTAAACAGACAGGACAGTAAACAGACATTAGACACAGTAAACAGACTGTAGACACAGTAAACAGACAGGACAGGAAACAGACATTAGACACAGTAAACAGACAGGACAGTAAACAGACATTAGACACAGGAAACAGACATTAGACACAGTAAACAGACATTAGATACAGTAAACAGACATTAGACACAGTAAACAGACAGGACAGGAAACAGACATTAGACACAGTAAACAGACATTAGACACAGTAAACAGACAGGACAGGAAACAGACATTAGACACAATAAACAGACAGGACAGGAAACATACATTAGACACAGTAAACAGACAGGACAGGAAACAGACATTAGACACAGTAAACAGACAGGACAGTAAACAGACATTAGACACAGGAAACAGACATTAGACACAGTAAACAGACAGGACAGGAAACAGACATTAGACACAATAAACAGACAGGACAGGAAACAGACATTAGACACAGTAAACAGACAGGACAGGAAACAGACAGGACAGGAAACAGACATTAGACACAGGAAACAGACATTAGACACAGTAAACAGACAGCACAGGAAACAGACATTAGACACAGGAAACAGACATTAGACACAGTAAACAGACAGCACAGGAAACAGACATTAGACACAGGAAACAGACATTAGACACAGTAAACAGACAGCACAGGAAACAGACATTAGACACAGTAAACAGACAGGACAGGAAACAGACATTAGACACAGTAAACAGACATTAGACACAGTAAACAGACAGCACAGGAAACAGACATTAGACACAGGAAACAGACATTAGACACAGTAAACAGACAGCACAGGAAACAGACATTAGACACAGTAAACAGACAAGACAGGAAACAGACATTAGACACAGTAAACAGACAGGACAGTAAACAGACATTAGACACAGTAAACAGACAGGACTGGTGGCTTTCCGGATGCAGCATGTGTTGTAGCTGTCCATGATGGAGCGGAGAGACCCCGATGAACTTCTCAGCTGTCCTCACTATACGCTGTAGGGTCTTGCTGTCTGAGGCGGTGCAGTTCCTGAATTTGACCAGTGCTACACACACTTCTGTCTTGGGCACCTAAAGAAACTGTTAGTCTGTGAATGGTTGAGTAAAGATTTTAACTCTGAGCTTCATTCTTGGGTGCATGAGCTGCTCAGTGTAGCTGCTCAGTGTAGCGCTGATTAAACTAAGCCACCGTCTTCTGCACAGTGAGTTTAATACCGTAGTGTTCCTGCTATTAAAGAGACACAGTTTAATGTGCAAGTCATTGTGTTTTCTTAAAGGTTGAATTTTGGCCACAGCCATGCAGAGAGTTTGTCTCGGGATTCTCTGTGGGTCTAATTCTGTCTTACCTCATCAGCTGTCAGCATTATTATTATTATTATTATTATCCTTATTTTGTTGTAAACAGTCTACAGATTTAGCTTTAATTTTTATTATTTATAATGCTGATAATGTTTATACTGTTTCCCGTTTCTATTACTGAGTGCCTCACTCCTGTTACTCTGCTGCTGCTGTAATACTGTGAATTTTCCCCGCTGTGGGACTAATAAAGGATTATCTTATCTTATCTTATCTTATCTTATCTTATCTTATCTTATCGTATCTTATCTTATCTTATCGTATCTTATCTTATCTTTGCCTGCCGTACTTCCTCTAACAGAATGGGGAATCATTGGAAGGGGAATCAGAGGCTCTCTGGGCTCCATTAGCAACTGTAACTGTCAGAGTGACATGTTTATTATTTTTTGTTTATCGTTATAAATTCATGTCATTTAATCTCATAGGGTTATTAAAAGTGCTAAAAACTAATAAGAACATGTTTAAAGATGAGAGTAAAATCTAAAAACCTCTGGTTAAAAAATGAGGACTTTAATTATGCCATTTTACTGTGGAGTGTAAAAGGTCATGTGACACCAATTAGTTACGCGGGTAACTGAGGAATTGTGGGCCAGAACTATCTTGGCGGCAGAGAGACAACTAGCTTGGAGCAGAGAGGGAACGAACTACCATAGCTAACACAAGGTCTAAGAGACGAACACGGTAAATATTTCTTTGTTTATATTGTGTGTTGATGTACATTTTTATATGCCCTTTGAATGAATCTTATATTCGTGTGTTATATACGGCACTGTTGTACTAGCTAACTTGTTCCAGCGTAACTAGTAATGGACACCAGCTCAAAGGACATTGAAAAGAGAGAAATGCATATCTTGAAAGAAATGCTTTGTTCCTGTTATAGTTTTCACGGTGTCCGATGAAGAGAGAGAGAGAGAGAGAGAGAATAAATCTTCAAAAGACATCAGTATGACTTGTGGCCATTATTTTGTTAGACCGGTGTAGCTACAGCAACCCTGCCCAGGCTGGACAATGTATCTGGTTACTCTAGCACTGCTACAGGGGACTGGGACAGTGCTTTCCCGATGCAGTCTCCTTGTGGTTTAGGGAACCCCCTTATAAGGTGTCACTATAAGCCTGTCATTCTGTTGGGCCATGTTGCACGTTGCACCCCCAGAATGGAAGCTTCTCCTAATCTCCTAAGTGCCTAGAAGCTCCCCTACTGCAAAGTGCTGATGATGAGTGTGCAGGTCATCTGTGAGGACAACTAGCTGTTCTGCAGTTGAACCTTTGACACAGCATGATGCTGGTCTGATACCCAGCCACCTGCACACAGTGGCAAACAAAGTGCCTTGGTCATTATGAATGGACTGAAGAACCCCGAACCTGCTAAGCGCTCTAGGCTGCTCGGTCTGCTCATGCCTGTTCACATGCCTGATGTAAGCTGCACTCGTGCTGAGTGTTTAGATGTACATGTACTGAAATATTTCTACATTCCTGTGAAATAATGGATCAAATAGTTTTGATTAGATACACACAAACGTACATGTGAAATGTTTTGTCACAGCTGATGAATTGCGTAAAATATAAGAAACACACAGAACTCAGTATTTCTGTAAATCTGTATTTTACGTCTGTAAACATACATTCATATCACAGCACAGAGACACACACACACTCGCACACTCACACTACACAAACACACACAGTCACACACACACTTACCCTCCTATCGTCCTCAAATATAATAACAAATTTGGTCCTTGGGGTCAAACCCCAGGGATATTTACCTCCAGAAAGTGATTTACAGAATATGGTTGACCACGTTTGTGTGACAGGCACTTTGTTGATTTGTTGAATACATAAATAACCCCTTGAAAATCAGTGAGTTTACGTGTCCTCTAGCGCCACCATCAGGCCAAACCTTTAAATTAGTTTTTAGAATTAATTTATCTTGAATTTTTCATACAAATCTTCTCAAATTTACTTCTCAACATAAATGACCACAAGTCTTG
>NC_051219.1:179281-221781 GCF_015220715.1 Pygocentrus nattereri
TTTCCTCCCCTCACTCCCACTGAATGGTGTTCTTACTGCTGCAGCTGTAGGGGGCTTCACACCATAAGCCCACATTATCAAAATCACTCCCAAAGGGCAATACAGTTATACCAAAATAGCCCCTCATTAATGTGCCGGGGTCTCATATAGAGAGTTCCAGACTGTAGACACTGTTAAACCTCTATTCTTGCCACTTCACTCACATACAGCTCTAGTTGTTAGCTATAATCTCTCTGACGGCATTGACCCTCGTCTCAGAGACCAGCTCATAACCTGATTAAGGTCCCTCTAGATCAACAAAGCCCTCCCAGCATAGCCCACCCAGCATCACCACTGACTGATGGTGAGGCTTTTTCCTATCCAGTGTAAAGTCCATAGGACAGTCCCTGTTTGTGTTGAACTTGCTGAAGGAATAGTGTCTTTAATGTAGATAAACTGGAATTCAACACTCAATAGTAGCATTAAACTGACTCAGCTACTCCTCACATGTTAGAGAGTGCAGTCAGCTGATGTTCCAGCCACAGCAGAATAGTCAGAATAGCACATGCAGCCGTCACTGCCACCGGTTCTAACAGGTTCTAGTGAGTGCTACAGAGTCGAGCGCTGCTTTCCAAATTACTCAGCTATTAAAACTTAAATGTTTTAATAAAAGCCCTAATGCACACTTACTGCAGTGAGTGGGAGATGCTGGGTGAGGAGTCGGGCTGCAGGGTGTTGTAGGAGGAGAACTGAGAGGAGAACCGGGTGAAGGGTGGGCCTGTTAGAAAGGGGAGATGCAGAGTCAGAGGAGTTAAACTTACAGTTTTCTTTCATCACTAAAACAAAGTCAAAAACAAAGATACAGAAAACACTCTCACAGGTACACATTCCTTCAGCACCCATGTCTGTGAACTATGCAGTGAACAATAGTTAACACTCATCATCTGTTGCTGGTGTAAACATCAATAACATATCAATAAAAATTAGACAATGAGAAATAAGTAACAGGTTTAAATAAGTCAATTTACTTTCATATCAAATGTTACTCACTTTCATCTGTTCTTCCATCACGCCTTCAGATCTACAATATAAACAATGCAATATCATTACAGTTAGAGAGAGAGAACAAACAGAGAGAGAGAGACAGAGAGAGAAAGAGGGAGGGAGAGAGGGAGAGAGATAGAAACAAGCAGAGACATACAGAGAGATAGAGAGTGTGAAAGAGGGAGAGAGTGAGAGTGAGAGAGAGACAGGCAGACAGAGAGGGATGTGTACCAGTGGAAGTGCTGCAGCTCCCAGTTGTTGTTGTTGCTGTTGTTGTTGGTTTTCTGTATGTATAATTGCTGCAGTCACAGCAGAAATAAACTAACTCTTCTTGTGTTCTGTGTGACAGCAGCTCTGGATTAATTATTCACACAGTTTAAGTCCACAAACTCACACTGAGAGTTCACTCACACCAGGCAGTACAGAGGACCTTTATTATGATACAGTAAAGCCATCCACACACTTTAAATCCACATATTCTGTAAAAAGTTTCAGCAAAACACAAATAATAAAAAAATGGTGATTTATGTATTTACAGTGCTTAGTCAAAAAAAAACAAGGCAGTGATTAGAACCAATCACAGTCAGGGGGAGGTCTCAGAACTAGTAAGGAGAAGATTAGAACCAATCATAGTCAGGGGAAGGTCTCAGAACTAACAAGAAGGCTTCTTCGTCTTCTTCTTCTGGCTGCTCCCTTTAGGGGTCGCCACAGCGGATCATCTGCCTCCATCTTGCCCTATCCATTGCCTCCTCTACTTTCACAACAATCATCTCCATGTCCACCTTCACTACATCCATAAACCTTCTCTGAGGTCTACCTCTTCTCCTTCTACCCGGCAGCTCCATCTCCAACATTCTTTGCCCAATATATCCACTATTCCTCCTCAACACATGTCCAAACCATCTCAACCTGGCCTCTCTGGCTTTATCTCCAAACTGCTCGACCTTCACCGTCCCTCTGATCTGCTCATTTCTAATCTTGTCCATCCTGGTCACTCCCAACGAAAATCTCAGCATCTTCATCTCCGCCACCTCCAGCTCAGCCTCCTGTCTTTTAGACAGAGCCACAGTCTCCAAACCAAACATCATAGCAGGACGCACTGCTGTCTTATAAACCTTCCCTTTCACTCTTGCTGCTATCCTTCTGTCACACATCAGCCCTGACACCCGTCTCCACCCACTCCATCCTGCCTGCACCCTCTTCTTCACCTCTTTTCTACACTGTCCATTGCTCTGTAGGGTTGCCCCAAGATATTTGAAGTCATCCACCTTTATGACCTCTACTCCTTGCATCTTCACCTTTCCACCTGCCTCCCTCTCATTCACACACATGTATTCCGTCTTGTCTCTACTGACCTTCATTCCTCTCCTCTCCAGTGCAGACCTCCACCTCTCCAGATTCTCTTCCACCTGCTCTCTACTCTCACCACAGATTACAATGTCATCTGCAAACATCATGGTCCATGGAGCCTCCTGCCTGACCTCATCTGTCAACCTGTCCATCACCATTGCAAACAAGAAGGGGCTCAAAGCTGATCCCTGATGTAGCCCCACCTTCACCTTGAAACCATTTGTCACTCCAACTGCACACCTCACCACTGTCTCACTATCCTCATACATGTCCTGCACCACCCTAACATACTTTTCAGCTACACCTGACTTCCTCATACAGTACCACAGTTCCTGTCTTGGCACCCTATCATCTGCCTTCTCTAGATCCACAAAGACACAATGCAGCTCCTTCTGACCTTCTCTGTACTTCTCTACCAACACTCTCAATGCAAAAACTGCATCTGTGGTGCTCTTTCTGGGCATGAAGCCAAACTGCTGCTCACTGATCTGAACCACTCGCCTTAGCCTTGCTTCAACAACTCTTTCCCATACCTTCATGGTGTGGCTCATCAACTTTATACCTCTGTAGTTACTGCAGCTCTGCACATCACCCTTGTTCTTAAAAATGGGGACCAGTTCACTGCTTCTCCACTCATCAGGCATCCTCTCACTCTCCAGGAGTTTGTTAAACAACCTGGTTAAAAAGTCCACTGTCTTCTCTCCTAAACATCTCCATACCTCCACAGGAATGTCATCTGGAACAACTGCCTTTCCATTCTTCATCCTTTTTAAAGCTGCCCTCACTTCCACCTTACTAATTCTCTGCACTTCCTGATCCACTATATCTCCCCCCGTTGTCCTCCTCTCTCTCTCGTTTTCCTCATTCATTAGTTCTTCAAAGTACTCCTTCCATCTACTCAACACTCTCTGTTCACTCACTAGTACATTTCCCTCTCTATCCTTTATCAGCCTAACCTGCTGTACATCCTTTCCAGCTCTATCTCTCTGTTTAGCCAAACGATACAAGTCCTTTACTCCTTCTTTACTGTCCAGCCTCTCATACAGCTCATCATAGCCTTTGCCTTTGCCACCATTCTTTTCGCTATGCGACTAGCCTCACAGCACTCCTGCCTACTTCCTTCATCTCTCTGGTTATCCCACTTTTTCTTAGCTGCCTTCTTCTTCTGAATACTCTCCTGGACTTCTTCATTCCACCACCAACTTTCCTTGTCTTCTTTCCTCTAACCAGACGAAACACCCAACACATTCTTGCCAGTTTCTCTCACCACCTTAGCTGTAGATTTCCAGTCCTCAGGTAGCTCCTCACTGCCCCCAAGGGCCTGTTGCAATTTTTCCCTGAACTGCCTGCAACCATCCTCCTCCTTCAGCTTCCAACATCTAATCTTTGGCTCTGTCTTCACTCTCTTCCTCTTCTTTGTTTCTAATCTCATTCTACAGACAACCACCCTATGCTGCCTTGCTACACTTTCCCCTGGTACCACTTTACAATCTCCAATCTCCTTTAGGTGGCATCTCCTGCTAAGGATATAATCCACCTGTGTGCACCTCCCTCCACTCTTGTATGTCACGCTGTGTTCTTCCCTCTTCTGAAAATACATGTTCACCACAGCCATTTCCATTCTCTTTGCAAAATCTACAACCATCTGACCTTCTGCATTTCTGTCTTTCACTCCATACATACCCAGCACCTCTTCATCCCCTCTGTTCCCTTCACCAACATGTCCATTGAAGTCTGCACCAATCACCAGTCTCTCCTCTCTAGGGACACCATCTACCACTTCATCCATCTTACTCCAAAATTCCTCTTTCTCCTCTAACTGACAACCAACATGTGGTGCATATGAACTGACCACATTCAAAATCACACCATCAACCTCCAACTTCAGGCTCATGATCCTGTCTGACACTCTCTTTACATCCAGAACACTTTTCCCAAGCTGTTCCTTTAGGATTATCCCTACTCCATTTCTCTTCCTCTCTACACCATGATAGAACAGTTTGAATTCACCTCCAATGTTCCTAGCCTTGCTTCCTTTCCCTCTGGTCTCCTGGACACACAGAATATCTACCTTCCTTCTCTCCATCATGTCTGCAAGCTCTCTGCCTTTACCAGTCATTGTCCCGATGTTCAGAGTCCCTACTCTAACCTCCACACTCCTGCCTTTCCTTCTCTCTCGCTGCCGTCTAACCCGCCTTCCTCCTCTCCTCTCTGATGGTCTTCGACCTACAGTAGTCCAATTTCCACCAGCTCCCTGCTGGTCAACAGCACCAGAGGCGGTCGTTGTTAACCCGGGCCTCGACCGATCCAGTATGGCAATAATATTTGTGATCCGCATGATAGTTTTGGCACAAGTTTTATGCCGGATGCCCTTCCGACACCGGCGAGAGCGGCAGCCTGTTACAGCAGCTCCTGCTTACTTTCGTGTTATCCTACTTTTCTCTCTCTGTTAGTACGTAAGTTCACTGTGAGTTGTTTTTTTGTCTTATCTGCACTATGGACACCAAACTACTAGAGTTTGCTCTGGTCCTCACTCTGCTTTTTTCTTTGTTTATGACCGCGTCCGGAGACCGCGTGCGGAGCCATGGCTCCATTGTTTACAACCGGGGTCAGCTGTTGGCACTGCGCCAAATGGCAGTGCTGCCAGACGAGAGACCCGACATCCCCCGCGAGCTGAGGAGGAAGAGATGCGGGTGTCGTGCCAGAGCTCTACGTCGGGCTAAGAGGAGATGCTACAGACCTGTTCTCCCCTCCGTCATTATGGGGAATGTGAGATCTCTCCCCAACAAGATGGACGAGCTGGTGGCACTGACGCGACACCAGAGAGAACGCGAATGCAGCATTATGTTGTTCTCGGCGCTGACCCAGGACACGGTCGTCACGCTGGACGGCTTCCAGCGCGGACAGCACAACGGAGAGCGGGAAGAGGAAAGGAGGTGGCCTGGCAGTATTTGTGAATACCCCCACCCCCAGCCCCACAACTTTCAGCTCACACCCACCCCCCACGGGTTCTTCTGCTGGTTGTCATAACACCCCGTTCACACATTTCAACACTCAGCACCCCCCCTGCTCCAGTCTGACCTTCACAATGGCCCAGGTGAGAAATGAGCTCAGGAAGATCAAGGCGAGGAAGGCTACAGGGCCGGATGGCATCAGTGCCAGGCTCCTCAAGTCCTGCGCAGATCAGCTGTGCGGGATAGTGGAGCACATTTTTAACACAAGCCTGAAGCTGGGGAGAGTACCACAACTGTGGAAAACATCTTGTGTGGTGCCATTGCCAAAAAACACAGCACCCAAAGGACCTCAGCAGCTACAGGCCGGTGGCACTGACGTCACACCTGATGAAGACACTGGAGAGGCTGGTCTTTAGACCACTATGCCCTATGGTGAGCTCATCTATGGACCCACTTCAGTTTGTCTACCAACCTGGCATCGGGGTGGATGACGCCATCATCTACTTGCTGCATGGAGCTCTTTCTCACCTGGAGAAGCCTGGGGGCACTGTGAGAATCACAACACCATGCAGCCTGGGCTCCTGAAGGACAAGCTGGAACAATCACCAATCACAGTCAGGGGAGGTCTCAGAACTAGCAAGAAGGCAATTATGACCAATCACAGTCAGGGGGAAGTCTCAGAACTAACAAGTAGGCGATTATGACCAATCACAGTCAGGGGACAAGAAGTGCTTTGTCTATCTAGAGAAAGTATCTTTGCTAGTTACCAATAGGTTAGAGAAAAAGACAGTCCTGAGCTCAGATACTGCAAGAAACAAAAGTCAGTGTAGATACCCAGAAAAAAGGAACACAGAACTCTGTGCAGTACAGTGCAGTGCAATACAGTATAATACAATACAATACAGTAAACTGCAATACAACAAAATATAAGTGCAGCACAATATATTGCAAACCGTACTTAATTCAGTGCTCATTTAAGTGCTGTGTAAAGAAATGGGTCTTCAGTCTGTGTTTGAATACGCCGAGAGACTCTGCTGTATGGACAGGCACCCACTGCTGTTCATTCCACCACTTGGGTGCCAGTACGGAGAACATTCTCGACGCTTGTCTTCCACGCGCCTTGAAGGATGGCAGGTCAAGCCAAGCTGTACACGAAGCTCAAAGGGCTTGTGGTACAGTTTGAGATTTCACCATTGCCATTAATTAGGTAGGGGCTGGTCCATTTGGTTTATTGATCAGAGGTTTGATAACTGCTAGTTTAAAGGCTTTGGGAACATGGCCCAGACTAAGGGTCAAGTTTACTGTTGTTAACAGAGGGTTTATAATGACTGGCAGTGCTTCTTTGAGTAATTTTGAGGGAATTGCATCAAGTATGCAATCAGGTGGAGGTCTCAGAATAAACAAGATAGTAATTAGGACAAATCTCAGTCAAGTCAAGTCAAAAGGCTTTTATTGTCATTCCATTTATGTACAAATACATAGAGGAGTGAAATTACATTCCTCCGGGAACATCACGGTGCAATAAGGAACAAAAGTACAAAGTGTGAATGTGCAGACATCTTGTGCAAACAAAAAATCAAGCTAGAAACAAATACGATAAATTAAACAGACATTAGACACAGTAAACAGACAGGACAGTGCAGCACAGACACAGCACTCATTTCTGGACATGAGGTCATGGAATAAGGTGCAGAGATATTAACCTGCTGTGATCTGAGAGTCACGCAGTCAGATGACAGACATAGACACAGTAGTTACTCAAGTAGAAAAAAGACTTTAGTTAAGGTTAAACTGAGTTAAACAGTGAAAACACAGTGCAGCATCAATGTTCCAGCATCAAAAGAGCTGTGCTCAGTCTGTGTGAGTTAAGAACCTGATTGCTTGAGGAGCAAAGCCGTTGCAGGGTCTGGCATTGGTGGCACGGATGCTCCGGTACCTTCTGCCAGACGGCAGCAGTGAGTAAAGTCGGTGTGAGGGATGGACGGGGTCGTCCACAGTGCTGGTGGCTTTCCAGATACAATGTGTGGTGTAGATGTCCATGATGGAGGGAAGAGAGACCCAGATGATCTTCTCAGCTGTCCTCACTATATGCTGTAGGGTCTTGCTGTCTGAGGCAGTGCAAATCCCAAACCAAGCAATGATGCAGCTGCTCAGGATGCTCTCCACAGTCCCCCTATAGAACATGGTGAGGACGGGAGGGGGGGAGATGAGCCTTCTTCAGTCTCTGCAGGACGTAGAGGCGCTGCTGGGCTATCTTTGGTTGGTTTGGTTTTGGTGTTGAGGGACCAGGTGAGGTTCTTTGTGTGGCGATACTACCCCGATCTATAACCAACTACGCCACCCCTTAGTTTATACCTAGAGTGAAGGGGAACTCTGCACCAAATAGACACACAGATTCTTTTGTTAGAGAAAATAGATTGCTTGGTCACTCAATGTTCAGCTGACAGTTATAAAATAATAAAAAAAAAGAAATATATATATATATATATATATATATATATATATATATATATATATATATATATCTTTATACCTGTATACAAAAGAAGCTTTATGAAAATAGTTATAATAAAATAAAAACATTAAACAGACTCAATCAAGGTAGAAGACTCTGTCATTTCCTGTTCCGACCAAGATTCCTTGGAAATGACAGAGTAGACGGCAGACTGCAAGACCGGCTGAAGGCGGAGCTTTTTGAAAATGGCGGCAGGCCACTGCTAAACTTTTCAGCTAATTTATTTCTATTCTGCTAGCTTAATCTTAGACAAGCACAAAAGATAAGTAACCATTTTTAGGTTGTCTTTTCTTTATTTCTTATCTAGTTATTTTCAACAACTCCAACACTCTGGAGCACTGCGATATATTCGCCTATATAGACGACTGCTTTGATAGAGTCATCATGAGCAAGTCAAATAAGACGCCATCCACCAAGAGGAGCCGGCCCGAAGAATCCCCAGGAGCGGCCAGCCCACACACCAGCAGCACGGTGGAAGTTCTGGAGTCCATCAATAACAAGCTCTCCAGATTCGACGCGCGCCTGGCTCTAGTGGAAATACTCCACCAAGAGTTTCAGGCCCTGCGGGAATCAGTGGAGTTCAGACCGATCGTGGCTAAGTTCGAACACTTCCAACATAAAGAGCTGTTAAAGAGCCGCGGCCGGGAACTGAGAGGAACGGACTTTAGTTTAAACGACCAGTTCCCCAAGGAGATCCTGGAGCGACGCAAGGTCCTGTTCCCCATCCGTAAACGTTTCATCCAAGGAGGCTCCCGGGCCGTCATTGCAGTGGATAAACTGTACGTTAACGGTCAACTCTACCGCGACATTAATATCACACCATGGCTGTACTAATCAGGTGATCTGCATCAACACCGACGCCTTTATCCGAATACTTTTACATATCACCTTTCCACTAGTATAATAAGACATGTCTAAAAAAAAAATCATTAATGCCGGTTTAATAAGCAGAGTGCCTTAAATTATTTAAATGTTTTCTTCTTTCTTAAGATGTATTTGTTTTCCCTTTTTTGTTGTTGTATGTGCACTTTCATTTTACGTATCACCTTTTTTTCCTCACCCTTTCTCTTTCAATACCCACACAGCGATTTGTTCATTCACTTTAATCGATTTGTTCACACACACACACACACACACACACACACACACACACACACACACACATACATACAGGCATATCTAACAGACACACACAGAGACACACAGCACACACACACACACACACACACACACACATACATACAGGCATATCTAACAGACACACACAGAGACACACAGCACACACTCACACAAACATACAGGAGACACACACAAACACAGCGCAGACACATAGGCATACACGACCTATACATGCAGGCACAGACACACACACACAGACATATAGTGCAGATACACACACAACACATACAACACAGGCATACAGCACACTTATACAACACATACACCTCTAGTAAACATCCAATACTCAAACAGCCAGTTTTAACATGAGTACACTGAGGTTTGTTACATGGAATGTACGTGGAGCTGGTTCGAGGGAAAAGAGATTGAAAATTTTTAATCGGCTAAGCGACTTGCAAGCAGATATTGTCTTTCTACAGGAAACACATCTGTCCAAAACACCTACATACACACTGACCTCTCCTCAGTTCCCTCATGCGTACTCAGCCTGCTACAACTCAAAACAAAGGGGGGTTGCCATACTAATTAACAGAAGGATAAACTTTTCCATTAGCAACAATATAACAGATCCTGAAGGTAGATTTATAATACTTAACTTGTCGATTCTAAATATGCATTTATGTATTGCTAATATATATGGGCCAAATGTTGACGACCCCTCCTTTTTTCATAATATCTTCACAGCACTCTCTGATCATTCTGACACCAAACTAATAATAGGAGGAGATTTCAACCTGGTGCTTCATCCAAAAATCGACAGGCTCAGTACAGCAGTGAGTCAAAGGAACTGGCAGTCTGCAGACACTCTAAAACAATATATGAACGACTTTGGGCTCTCCGATGCGTGGCGTTCACATCACCCCACTCTCCGGGATTACACCTTCTTCTCAGCAGTACACCACTCACATTCTCGTTTAGACAACTTCTTAGTTAGCAATTCTATTATGATGGATGTCACAGACACTCAGATTCACCCTATCACTATCAGTGACCATGCACCGGTGTCTCTCTCTCTGGCACAGAAAAGAACCACACCAACAAACAGGAACTGGAGATTAAATACATCATTACTTAAAGAACAAGATTTCATTAATTATTTCAAAAAGGAATGGACAACATATTTAGAAAATAACGACCTGCCAGGAACATCACCGTGTGTTCTTTGGGAAGCAGGAAAGGCAGTAATGCGGGGGAAGATAATATCCTACTGCACACATAAGAAAAAAAAAGAAAAAACACAGGTGTTAGAATTGGAAGAAAAAATAAAATCCTTAGAAGCTGCCCATGCGGCTTCACCACAAGAACACACAATGAGCAAGCTGAGGAAACTCAAACTGGAATTAAATGAAATAATAGACAAAAAGACACAATTTTTACTGCAAAGGTTGCGTTGGCAGAACTTTGAACATAGCAATAAATCCGGAAGATTCCTTGCTAACCAGTTAAAGCTAAATAAAGAAAAAACAACTATCTCTTCTATTAAAGTCTCAACTGGAAACATCACTCATGACCCACAACAGATAAATAAAGCTTTTAAAGAGTTTTACAAAGCCTTATATTCATCACAGATTAATCCATCTGACGCAGCTATTTAATAATATTAATCTCCCCAAGCTGGAAAATGAACAAGTTGTTGCCCTGGATTCACCACTTGCTTTATCCGAATTACATGAAGCCCTGCAGCATCTACCAAATAACAAAGCCCCAGGCCCAGATGGATTTCCAGTAGAGTTCTACAAAGAATTCTGGTCTGTGCTAGAACCAACCTTTTTCAGAATGGTAACTCAAATTCAAAATGAGAACGTACTGTCCCCAGACATGAATTCTGCTAACATTAGCCTACTTCTTAAACCAGGCAAAGACCCTACACTGCCTTCCAGCTATCGCCCAATTTCACTCATAAACGTAGATCTTAAAATTATTTGCAAAGTCCTTGCCAGAAGATTAGAGGAAATCACTCCACTTATAGTACATCCTGACCAGACAGGTTTATCAAGGGTAGACAATCAGCCAATAACACACGCAGACTAGTAAACATAATAGATTACTGCACAATTAACAAATTAGAAACAACCATTGTATCTTTAGACACAGAAAAGGCATTTGATCAGGTAAACTGGAAATATTTATTAGCAGTCCTACACAAATTCGGATTTGGTTCAACCTTCATAAACTGGATCAAAACCTTACATAGCTCTCCTAGTGCACGTGTTAGGACAAACGATATCACTTCACAAAGCTTCACTCTGCAGAGGGGCACCAGGCAGGGCTGCCCACTATCACCCTCACTTTTCGTTATCTTCATTGAGCCATTAGCAGCAGCAATTCGACAAAATACAAATATTAAAGGAATTAACACAGAAACTACAAACCACAAGATAAGTCTTTATGCAGATGATGTATTACTTTTCCTGGAAAACTCCCAAGCTTCTCTCCCGAATACAATTAGACTAATAGATAGCTTCTCTTCTATATCAGACTATTCCATCAACTGGGGAAAATCAACAGTTTTGCCTATAAACTGTAGTTTCCAGAACACGACCGCCATTCCACTACAATCAGGTAATATTAGATATTTAGGCATACATGTCTCTGCTAGGCTATCAGACTTAGTGCAGTTAAATCATATCCCTTTACTGAAAACAATAGAAGATGATCTCAACGTTGGAACGCCTTACCTATATCACTCATGGGGAGAGTCGCTACCATTAAAATGATGGTTTTACCAAAAATCAACTATTTATTCTCACTAATCCCAAATAAACCCCCTGCTGCTTGGTTTAAGTCCTTAGATTCAAACATCTCACAATTCTTATGGAAAAATAAGCCATCAAGAATAAGTCTGAAAACTCTACAAAAGCCGAAAAAACAATGGTGGTTTAGAACTACCAAATTTTTATAATTATTTATTAGCCAATAGATTACAATACATTTCAAAATGGATCAAACCTGACTTATTAGACAGTCCATGGTTGGACCTAGAACAAGCATTCTGTAGAAAAACAAAACTCTCAGACTTACCATTACATTAGCTCTAATATTAAGCGCCATGACGCTTTTAAAAGCCTCAGTATAAATAGATCACTGACAGCCTGGTGGGAATTTCTAAAACTAACTCAGTCTCCACTTATTCATGCAAACTAACACCCATTTGGAACAATCCAGACATTTGTCAGAATAAGAAGTACTAAATTTCACATCATGGCGATGAAAAGGGAATAAAAAATTTAGAACATGTTATTAAAGATGGAAACTTTGTCACATTCCAGGAACTCATATCAGAATATGAAATAAACAACAGTAAATTTCTTGAATATCAACAATTGAAATCCATCATTCAAGAGTGATTTAATCCCAACCAACTAAATTTGGAAATATCAACATGGGTAACTGAATTTTTAAATTTATGTACCCCTAAATTATTATCAAAACTGTACAAATTATTATTAAAATTTGATGACTCAATCTCCCTCCTGATAGCCAAATGGGAACGTGATCTCTCTATCAATCAAGATCAAAGCTTTTGGACAGAAATATGTTCAAATATCTTCAAAATAAGTAAAAGCCCCAACTTACAACTTATACAATACAAAGTCCTTCATAGAGTACATTATACAGGACAAAGGATGTTCCAAATGGGCCTAGCACAATCAAACATATGCACCCACTGTACAGCCAATGTAACCGATAACTATCTGCATGCTATATGGGATTGTAGGCCTGTTCAGATGTTCTGGCACAGGATATGTACAGACTTGTCCACGTGGCTTAAATGTTGCATCCCAACCTCACCCAGACTGTGCATCTTAGGAGACATCAGTGAATTGGTTATGGATGCAAATACATCACACATAGTTCTCACTGCCCTATGCATCACCAAGAAAACCATCCTCATTAACTGGAAGCAAAAAAAAGATCTACATATTACTCTTTACAAAAATTTATTATTTGATCACATTAGTCTGGAAAGAATGTCTGCTTCCTCTAAAAACCAGTTGGAGGAATTCTCTTTGGCTCCCACTGATCAACTCCACTAGTTAGTCGGGGTGGTTGGCTGTGGTTTCATCTCCCGGGTGGCCTAGTTGGTGGCTGGGAATTGACTCTGGGATGACTGCTTGTGTCGGTAACTTCCTGAGTAAGCTGGGGGGCCTCGGCGGCTGACCTGGGGTGTCTGTGTGCTTGCCCTGGTTGGTGGTGGATGGGTGGGGGCTCGGGGGGCGCCGCCGTTTTGCCTCGGGTGCAGGTCCGGGGACGCGTGGAGGGCGGGTGCAGGCCCTGGGTGGGGTAGCTGGCCTCCCCTCCGGGGCTGGTGGCGGGGCCCGATGCCTTGGAGCCGCCCGACCCCATGCTGGGTCCCTGCCCGTGCGGGGATGGCTTGCGCCGCTGCGGGCGCACCACCGGGTGGGGCGGGTTGACCTTGCGTCGGGGCGTCGGGTCTGTGCCTTGGGGTTCTGGGGTGCCTGAGTGGCGGGGGTGGGGCGGTGACCAGTGGGGGGGTGTGGGGTGGACTGGGGGCAATGGGTTCCTGACTCAGGCCAGCTTGTCTTCTGTCTCGTTGATGTCTGTTGTTGTTTGACTGTTGTTTGACTGGAATGGTTCAGTACAGGTGTATATAGGTGTGGGGGTCTATGTGTAGGTGTATATATGAGAGCAGGTGGATGTGTGGGTGTATATAGAGGATGAATGTGTCTAGGTGTACATATATGTCTAGGTGAATGTGTGGGTACACATGAGGGTAGATGTATATGTGGGACGGGTGTGTGGGGGTGTGTGTGTGCGGGGGGGGGGGGCTGTGTGTGGGTCCGGGGGTGTGTGCGGGGGGGGGGGGGTGTGGGATGTGTGGACGCCCGCGTTCGCATGGGCATGTGGTGCTGTGTGGTTGGTGTTGCTGGGCGGGCTGCTCTCTGCGGTGGGGGAGGTGGGGGCTTGGGCGGGGTGGCGGCGTAGGGTGTCTCCGTGACCTCCCCGGGCCGCCCTCATCCTGCCTCGAGCGGGGGGACAGTGAAACGCGGAAGCCTCATGAGTCAGCTAGTCAGCTGGCTCTCCTCTCCAGAGGATCATTGCCTCTGGACCTACATACCCCCCCCCTCCATCCACCCCCGACACACACACACACACACATACATACATTACTTACCCCCACCCAAGCAAACACACACAAACACACACAGTACTCATACATTTAGGATCTGGGGGCAGGCATGTTGCCGGGGGTCGATGAGGTTCGACCCGCTGTCATGGCCTCACTCGTCTCCTGACGACTGTCTGTCCCTCAGTTTTTACTGCACTTTAGACATTCAGGGCTTTTGAGGGGACGGTGTAGATGGACACTGCAGACCAGTGGCCGGTGCTTAGCCCATGTTTGCCCACACACCTGTCCACCCCAATTTTAACTACACCATAGTATCACACACTACCCCACATTCATATACACCAACTCCTGCACTCAACACTTCACTGGAGGTGGAAGGGTGGAAGGTCATCCCCTCACCCGTGTTTCCTGCTCCCTACCGGGGCAGGGTGTTGAACGCCGGAACAGGGGCTGGGCCGGGGGGCATTCTGGCGTTTCTGGGGTTGCTGCCCGGGCCCCCGCCACCCCCGCCGCGGAGGGTGGCCGGTATGGCGGTGCCAGCCATGTGGCATTGTATGGTTGGGTGGGTGTGGGCGTCTGTGCGCCCGCGCGCAATTCTTCCCTGGCGTGCGCCCTCGGACTCGTGTGCAGTCCGTGCATGTTCCTCCCGTGTGTGCGCCCCCCCGCACATGTGCACGTTCGTCCCATGTATGCATCCATATACAAAACTGGTACTGGCTGGCCTTTCACATTCGCCCCCACCTCATCTAGGGGGATGGGGGGGGTGTATATATGGGTGTGTGTTTGTACATATTGGGGTGATGAGTATGTATATAGTGTGGGTGTATGTATGTAGGAATGTATATAGGTGTGGAGGTATGTGTGCGTAGGTGTATATATAGGGGTGGAGAATATAAGGGAGTGAAGGGTATGTAGGTGTATATATGAGGTTGAGTGTATGTGAGGACAGCTGGTTCTGGGTCGGGGGATTGTTGTCCCCGGTCCTCTCCCGGCTGCTCCCCCTGTGGTTGCTACTTCCCCCCCCAGATGGGGGGGCGCCTTGGGGCTTCAGGGCCTGGCCTGGTACTCCTGCGTGACGGTTGGCCCGCTCCCCTGGGTGGTTGGGCTCCTGGGCGGCTCAGGGCCCCTCGGCGGGGATGGGGCCCTGCTGGGTGGTGGGTAGCTCTCGGGCGTATGAGGTGCTGGGTCTTTGCTGCTGCCTCATGATGGGGAGGGGCATCCTGGGGGCGGCTCTGGTTCCTCTGGTTCCCCTGGACCTGCGCTCCATGGCTGGGGGGGGTGCTGTCCGGAGTCCCCCTCTCCCTTCCGCTGGGGTGGGCATGCAGGGGTCACTGGGAGATACGGCCCAGGGTCTCCACTGCTCCTGGGGGGGCCGCGGCGGGCGGGATTCCCTGGTCTTTCTCTGCCTTCCTCTGGCCTCCGGGGAGATGTTGTCGCAGCTTTCTGCCCTCGCTATTGAGTGCATCTTGTGACAAATTTATACTGTACTGCACTCACAAACACACACACACACACACACACACACACACACACTCACATACACACACACACACACCCACATACACATACATCACAGTCATTTGTGCAGTATTTGCAAGTGCTGTATGTCTCAGGTACACGTTCTTCTCTTTTCTCAGGAGCAGCAGTTGGTGAACCATCGCCGTGGCATTTGCGCTGTGTTTTTCTTTTTTTCTGCCCTTTTGTTATTTCCCTTTTTTTTCCCCCCCCCCCCCCCAGCTTATCACTCCTCTCCCTTCTTTACAGATTCCCCTGACCTGTCAAGTCTGGCATGATGCTAACACATTTCATTAAAATATCAAATGTATAAACAAATGAATCAAATAATTAAAAATAAAGAAAGAAAGAAAGAAACACTGACAAGATGAGCCTATAATCTATAGTGCTCATTTTGGAAAAGTAAATCTGTTTGGCACAGTAACGCAGTCTGACCATAATTCTGATTGCAAATCTGCCGGACAAGACAGGCAAAAAAAAAAAAAAAAAAAACATTAAAAAAAATAAAAAAAAGGATCTACATATGTATAGCTGCCCACTAGAAACTTACATCCAGCCTGGGAATAGAGGATGAACTATATAGTTCTATAATTTCCAATAAATAGCATGTGAATCACAACACCCTCAAATCAAATCAATTCAATAAAATGCAGAATAAGACTTTCACTACAAACGCCAATCAGTGAACACTACACCCCACTCAATAGCTCACTACAATGAATAGCCTTCCAATTATCCCAACTGGATGATATAACTACAATCACAGACTCATACAAAAAAAAAAGGGTAAGAGATAAAAAAAAAAAAGGGAAATATATAACCAAACCATAAATACTGGGAGTCAGAGTAGCATTTCCATAACGATCATCTAATACACAGTTTAAAACTGGGTCTTAATCAGAACATTTCTAAAATAAAAAAAAGGGATAAAGAAAACAGCAGCTAGCAGCAGTTCACAGCTCTTATCACATTAACAGGCAGCAATTCTCCATACGCCCCGCTTTCCAGCTTGGTTATAATGGCCTGCCGCTGTCCACAGCGTTCATTAGCTTCCTTACATTCACCAGCACCAACGCCCGTTGCCTCACACTATAGCACAACCGGTCACGCTTAACTCAACAGCACGTCCGTATGTCTCTTCACAACTTCTTTACTCTCACTACTGTGCACAATTCCACCGCTACAGCACATTTATGCCGGTGTGCATCTATCCGGACAGCGCATACGTCCAATCATTTACTCTGCATTTACTGCTTCTCCTGCCGAAGACGCCGCTCCTGTGCATGCGGGCTAGCTGGGCTATCGCTAACTAGGACCCCTAGTCGCCCCTATATTTGCCCATTTACAAACCCGCGGGGAGATCAGCCAATGTCAGATCACAACACTGAGTCATTAGGTCCCACCCGCTACATTTGTGATGTGGAACTTGGTGCTCCTGATGATGTCCACAGCAGAGCCAGTGATGTTCAGTGGGGGGTGGTCACCTCGCACTCTTTAGAAGTCAACAACCATCTCCTTAGTTTTGTCCACATTCAGAGACAGCTTGTTGGCTCTGCACCAGTCTGTTAGCTGCTGCACCTCCTCTCTGTACGCTGTGCTGGTGATGTTATTTCCTATCCTGACTCCAATCCAGGATCCAGTTACAGAGGGAGGCGTTCAGGCCCAGCAGGCTCAGTTTTCCAATCAGCTGCTGAGGAATGATGGTGTTGAATGCTGAACTGAAGTCTATGAACCGCATTCTGACGTAGGTGTCTTTATTGTCCAGGTGGGTGAGAGCCAGGTGGAGTGTGGTGGAGATGGCGTAGTCTGTTGAGCGGTTGGGGCAATATGCAAATTGCAGTGGGTCCAGTGAGGGAAGAAGCTGGTCTTTAATGTGCCTCATGACAAGCCTCTCCATGCACTTCATGATGATGGGAGTGAGTGCAACGGGATGGTAGTCATTGAGGCAGGACACTGGAGACTTCTTCGGCACAGGGATGATGATGGTGGACATGAAGCATGTTGGGACTACTGCAGTGCTCAGAGAGATGTTGAATATGTCCACGAGAACGTCAGCCAGCTGTTCGGTGCATTCTCTGAGCGCTCTGCCTGGTACGCTGTCGGATCCTGGTGCTTTTCGTCGGTTGACTCTGTGTAGAGTTCTCCGTACACCAGCAGTGGACAGACACAGTACCTGTTCACTTGGAGGAGGTATGGTTTTCCTCACCGTCGTGCTGTTCTGTGCCTCAAACCGAGCACAGAAGTTGTTAAGCATGTCTGGAAGGGAGGAATCACTGTCACAAGCAGGTGGAGGTGGCTTGTAGTTGGTGATGGCCTGGATGCCCTGCCACATGTGCTGTGTGTCAGCAGTGTTTTGAAAATGATCATGGATTTTCTTTGAGTAGGCACGCTTAGCCTCTTTGATGGCCCGGGAGAGCTTGGCTCTTGCCACCCTGTGGCTTGCTTTGTCCCTTGACTTGACAGCCTTGTTCTTAGCAGCATGTGCACCTCTGCAGTCATCCATGGTTTCTGGTTGGGTGAGTTGTGACGGGTTTGGAGACAGTAACATCATCAATGCACTTGCTGATGTAGCCTGTCACTGATTCTGAGTACTCCTCCAGGTTGATGGAGTCACCAGTAATTGCTGCTACTCTGAATATCTCCCAGTCAGTGTGCTCAAAACAGTCCTGAAGAGCAGAGATAGCTCCTGGTGAAAAGGTTCTCACTTGCTTCTGGTCTGGTTTGGCACGTCTGATGAGAGGTCTGTATGCTGGAATGAGCATCACGGAGATGTGGTCTGAGTAGCCACAGTGGGGGCGGGGCTCAGCCGGGGATGTTTGTATAAACAAGATCCAGCACGTTAGCCCCACAGGTTGCAAAGTCTACATACTGGTAGAATTTGGGGAGTAGTGACTTCAGATTAGCATGGTTGAAATAGAGGTGGAGATCTCAGAACAAACAAGATAGTGATTAGGACCAACCACAGTCAGGTGGAGGTCTTAGAACAAACAAGATAGTGATTAGGACCAATCGCAGTCAGGTGGAGGTCTCAGAACAAACAAGATAGTGATTAGGACCATTCGCAGTCAGATGGAGGTCTCAGAACAAACAAGATAGTGATTAGGACCATTCGCAGTCAGATGGAGGTCTCAGAGCAAACAAAATAGTGATTAGAACTAATCACAGTCAGGTGAAGGTCTTAGAACAAACAAGATAGTGATTAGGACCAATCACAGTCAGCAGGAGGTCTTAGAAATAATGAGGAGGAGACTAGGACCAATCATAGTCAGTGGGAGATCTTAGAAATAATGAGAAGAAGACTAGGACCAATCACAGACAAGGGAAGGTCTTAGAAATAATGAGGAGGAGATTAGGACCAATCACAGACAGGGGGACGTCTAAGAAATAATGAGGAGGACATTTGGTCCAATCACAGTCAGAGGGAGGTCTTAGAAATAATGAGGAGGAGATTAAGTGACCCTTATTAGTCCCACTACAGGGAAATTTCACCTCCGCATTTAACCCATCCGTGAAGTGAAACACCACATATATGCTAGTGAGCACACACACACTAGGGGGCAGTGAGCACACTTGTCCGGAGCGGTGGGCAGCCAAATCCGCAGCGCCCGGGGAGCAGTTGGGGGTTAGGTGTCTTGCCTAAGGACACCACAGTGCTGTCGGCTCTGGGGATCGAACCGGCAACCTTCCGGTCACAAGGCTGGTCCCCTAAACTCCAGCCCATGAGGAGGAGATTAGGACCAGTTAATTCCCAGGGGAGTCAGATCACAGTAATAATTGCTCACTGTACAGAACAACATACTGGGTTTTATTACAGGACCCTAACCCTGGCATGTTAGTGTCACATTGGCCCCTCCCAGTCTCCTCATGTGCTTTTGTTTACCTTTTAGTCCTGTCATGTGCTTTTGTTTTGATTTCCAAATGAGACACACACACACACACACACAGTTCACAACATTCAGGCTCATTCACATAATATATATATATATATATATATATATATATATATATATATATATACATATATATCACTGAGTTCCAGCGTGGTGCTGTAATAGATGCCACCATTACTACAAGTCAGTTCACTAAGTTTCTTCCCTCCTAGATTTTCCAGCTGTGAGTGATATTATTGAAAAATGGAAAGGAATTTTGTTTAGGAATCAGAGCTACTCAAGTGTCAGGCCAGGTAAAGTTACAGAGTATAGAGCATAAAAGTCCCCAACGCTCTGCTGATCAATAACTATTCAAACCTCTTTTGGCATCAACATCAGCACAGAAACTATACCAGGACCTTATGGCAGGGCTTCCATGGCTAAGCAGCTGCATGAAGCCTTACATTACTAAGCACAATGCCAAGCGTCTAATGGAATCATGCTTCTACCTGTCAGTCTGATGGACGAGTCTGGGTTTGGTGAATGCCAGGAGAACACTACCTGCCTGACTGCACTGTGCCAGCTGTAAAGTTGGAGGAGGGATAATGATATGGGGCTGGTTTTCAGGGGTTGATCTAGAACCCTTCCAGTGAAGGAAAATCTTAAAACATGACTGAGATCCAGTGACAAAAGCAGCTCCATGAAGTTATGGCTGGGTGAGAACTTGACTGACCCTCACAGAGTCCTGTCCTCAACCCCATCAACACTTTTGGGATGAACTAGAACAGAGACTGTGAGCCAGACCCTCTTATCCAACACCAGTGTCTGACCTCACAGATGATCTTCTGGATGAATGGACACAGATTCCCACAGACACTCTGGAATCTTGTAGAAAGCTTCCCAGAAAAGTGGAAGCTGTTACAGCTGCAAAGGGGGACCAAGTCTATATTAATGTCTATGGATTTAGAATGGGATTCTTAAAAGGTGTGATGTGTAGGTGTCCTAATACTTTTGTCATATAGTGTAATTGAGATATGAATAAAGGAAACAATGTTATATACGCATAATTAACGAGAAGGAATGAAACTGATATTTGGTCAGGAAGTCTTCTCACATCTGGTCTCTTCAAGATGAGCTGGCCTGTACCCTCAAGGCCACACTGATCCACTGTAGCTACTATCAGCTCGCCAGGCTTCTGCGGAGGCGAACAGGAGATTAGACCTGAACAGACTGAGGAGGAGCTGATTTAGTGACTTTCTTGCAGCTGGAGAGCAGTGACAGTCCACCCTAAGTTCATGAGCAACCTGCATAGCAAACATATATATATATATATATATATATATATATATATATAATATGGGGACACATGGGGTGTGATTGGCTATATGAATTTCACATAGCATAAGTGAAATTACTGGCTACACATCACAGATAAGACCCCTGGTTACATAACCTCACAGCACAGGCTAATGCTAAGCTAGCGCTTGGACACAGACACCATGAGTAATCAACAGAGCACACGCTCTGATGGAGTTTCCACCTGTGCTGGCGACTCCAACCAAAACAAGTTCAGGAATGTTCGTCCTAGATTCAACCAATACACAACCAGGTGAAACACCTTAGATCATGTCTATGCTTACATAAAGGACGCATACAGGGCCACACCCCAGTCAGCTTGGACAGTCTAACCAGTGCTCTGTTTCTTTTCTCAGACTAAGCTTGATAACAGAGCCGAGCCAGGCAGCAGCACAGATAAAATGTGTCCTGAGGGAGCTGTCTCTCAGTGACAGGACTGTCTTACACTCAAAGAATGAAATACATTTGACCATCAGACAGACAGGAACTGAACACTTACTCTGTACGTATGGGCGGTATACTGTCCATACCGATATACAGATACCATCGGGGTACCATCTGTGTGTCGTGATGTTAAACATGTTATTGTTTAACTCCCTTAGGTGCATGTGTCTCCATGGCACTGCCTCAGCTAGGGCAAGTGTCACCATTATCAAGACTAATTTGTGCATGATTCAAATCAAATCAAATCAGATTTATTGTCACATCACAAGAGTACAGGAGTACAGGTGAGTGAAAAACTTGGGTGCAAGTTCCCACTGAATGCAGCGACAGTAAATACAACATGGAGTACAAAAAAAAAAAAAGATATTATTGTATAGAAATATACAATAAACCAACTTGAACAATATACACAGACATTATATACATAATTATATACATAATCTTATTGCACTGAATGTGAGGTAAAAAGTCATAAAATATCGATACTGCAATGCTGTGTACGTGTGCAATAATCTATGTATGTGTGTGAGTGCGGAGATAGTCCAGTAGGTGACTTAGAGTAGCTTAGAGTAAAGTGCATGGTAGAGACTGAGTCCGAATGTGCAGTGTAAAGTGAAGTAAAGTAATGGAGTGCAGGGTAAAGTGCAGAGTGCATTGAGTTCGTATGGGGTGGCAGTGGGGTGGGTAGGGCAGAACACTGTTCTACTGTCTGTTCCACAGTCTGGTCGCCTGGGGGAAGAAGGTGTCTCGGAACCGGTTGGTTCTGGTCTTCAAGCTTCTAAGCCTCCTTCCACTCGGCAGTTGTGAAAACAGGCAGTGACTTGGGTGGTAGGGGTCCTTCATAATCCTTCTGGATTTCCTCAGGCAGCGGCTGGTGTATAAATCCAGAAGGTTTGGGAGCTGAACTCCGGTGATGTATTGAGCGTGCGGTGTGGGTGTAATTAAGAATGTGCCAGCAATAGTCTTTATAGTACTTGATACAGCCCTGGCCACCTTCTGACCTTCCACCTCTTTAATGACGATCCAGTCTCCTGGTTTCAGGTTGTGGGTTGTGCTGTATCCAGGCTAAGGAAGGGCTGCTGGTGATTGTTTCTACACGTCCTGTAAAAGAGCTTTATGCAGCAGGATGGATTCTGTCGTGGCTTGCTCCACTGGCTGGGTTCCCCATCTGGGTGGTCTTCCGAACACTATTTCAAAGGAAGTGAGGCCATGGTTAGTTTTTATTTGCATGCACATGCACATCAGTACCAAGGGGAGCACTTTCACCCATGTCAGTCTTGTTTCCTCACAAATTTTTGTCCGTTTTTGATTGTCCCATTTTCTCTCTCAGTAGCCCCTGCACTCTGTGGGTGATATGAGCAATAGAGCTTCATTTCAATGCCCATTCGGTGTCCCACTTCCCTCAATGCTTCACTTATAAAGGCGGGGCCAAGGTCGCTGCTAATTTTTTTAGGGATTCCCCATAGCGGGATATCGCTGGAGGTTAGGGCTTTTGCCCCTGCTCCTACATCCTGTTTGGAAATGGGGATGCACTCAACCCATTCTGAAAACATGTTATGGTTAAAACATATTTTTTCCCTTCACAGGGAGAGAGCTCTATAAAGTCCATTTGCAAATGTTCAAAGGGTTCTGTGGGTGGTTGGTGTGCTCCCTGCAGTATTGTGATGCCAGGGGTGTTGTTATGTTGTGCACAGATGAGACATTTTTGCAAAAAATTTGTAGAATAAATTGAGAAGCCTTTGATGAATCAGTGTCTTTTCATCTCTTCCATCATTCCCCCTTGAGGCATGGTCTCTGCCATGCATCAAGTGAGCGAAGTTCTAATTTTACACAGCCTGATTTCACTCACAGAGCCCTTTCCTGCATGGTAGAGGCAATGTGCATCTCTGCTTGAGAGAGAGACAGCCATGTGATGTGGCTTGAGCCGGCGTGCAGCTGTTTTAGCTTCCTCATCAACAGCAGCAGTTCCTCTGGCTACAGCAGAGTTGTCTTTAGCGAGGCCTTGACATTTTAGTACTGCTACTGCTTCTAGGAGTAGGACCACGGCAAGCAGCGCTTCTACCAATGGCGTGTGCATGATAGGTTGTCCAGTGGACATGAAGAAATTGCGTTATTGCCACAGTTTCCCAAAATCATGCACTACCCCGAAGGCATAGCATGAGTCGGTCTAAATGTTGTTTTACCTCTGGCTAATTTGCATGCCTCTGTAATCGCCACCAGTTCGGGGGTGGTTCTTACGGGAGAGTCCGGGCAAACAACTATGATTCCGGCTTCCAGGAGTGATTGGAAGATGGGGTCGATTCCTTCTATTGCCTCAGGTTTCAAAAGTTATTTGAGCCTTTTTTGGTCTGTATTTAGATTTTGGGTGGACTATGACAGGAGGGGCTGTGGCCATCAGCCCCACGTCGTACTTCCCTTGGGCCCACAGCTTCCGTGGGACCGTGCCCAATTCTGCCGGTAATTGGTCAATCACAATCTGTGGCGCTCGTATCCCTGCAACCAAACGCAACTTATTTGAACGGCCCCATGAGCTTGCCAGTCCTGAATCTTCTGGCAGTTCATTACCCATGGTCCTAAATCCTTCCATGCATCCCCCCTTGGTTTGGTTAGTGATATGTGTGGGGACACTACCATATTTACTTTGCATATCAAAGGGTTGATAAAGCGAATTTTGTGCTTTGGTGAGTGTCACTGCAGTAGCACACATCCCTTTCTGCCAGTACAGATAGCTAGTGGTTATTTTCTGCTCATCTGTCTGTCAGCCCCACACTTGAACCTCACATGATTTATCGAGCCCCTTATATGTGTGCACAGTGCATTGTAACTCAGTGTGACTCATAACGTCTACTTCGGTCATGGGGGAAATACCGCACGTATCTGAGCAAACATGTCTTGCACCACTGAAGCGGATGCCAGTCTCCACTCATACACATATAACGGGAGCCCAATTCCCGCTTGCACAAAATGGTATTCATATTTTTCTGCTGTCTTTATTTCATTAACTGCTTCAGTTGCTTCTAAGATTACTCCTAATTTAGAAATGGCATCTCTTCCTAATAAATTTATGGGACACTTTTCATTATATATAAACTGATGCTGAAATTTCAAACCCTCAATTTTATATTCAATGGGCTCTGTTAATGGCTCTCTGACCCACACGCCCAATGCCCCAGTAGTAGTAATTGTGCAAGGTGTTAGCTTGGGTTCTTTAACCAGATCCTGGGCTCATATTGTGGAAGTAGTATCCCCAGAGTCCACCGAAAATCTAACACATGGACCAAAAATTTTAATCTCAATTTCAGGTACTGAGGTATGACCACAGGTGCGGGCTAACAGAGGCACTCTCATTTGTTCACTTATCTCATCATGGTCCCGCTGCTCCTTCTTTCCCTCCTTCCTCCTCTGCTCACCCTGGTTCCCATTAGTCCACTTCAGGCTCGCTTGACACTGGTTCCCCATTTTGGCAGTTTCATGCAAAATGTCTGTTTTGTCTGCAATTAAAGCAGCCTCCCCCTCGCCTCCATCCACCTCGTCCTCTGCCTCCTCAACCTCTTCCTCTGTTACTCCCACTTCTTTGAGTCCATAACCTTTTCCATGTGTATGGCATACTTCTCCACACCATCCAATCTTCCCGCATTACAATCTACACAGTTTTTTGCATTTCATGCTTCAGGTCTGAGCGGTGATATTTCTGTGCTCTCCCATATTGAAATGGGCAGTGTTTCCAAGTCGTCTGCAGGATTTCCAGCTCCACTCCTGTGACATACTTCGAGGAGGCAACCCAGATACTGTCTTGGATCATTGGGAGTCGGGGTTCTGTCTCGTCTTTGTCCGTGACTGGTGTTGCTCTCGCCGCCAGGGTGGAGGGCAGGCCCAGCTCTTGTAGCTTCTTAATAATCTGTCTGGATCTTTGCAGACTGCCTATCCAACCATGCGCCTTCGGCCTCTGAGGGTGGTTCTCATATTGATGTAGTTGGGGCCATCACAGGATCTTGGTAGGGTGGTGGCTGCTCTTCCTCCCACTCAGTCAGAACTGGTTGTGGTGCTGGGACTTCAGCTCAGGGGGCTCGATATGCCAGTGGGAAAACATCCTCCACCTTCCCCATATTCCTTCAGCATGTCCCTAGATTGCAACGAGCCATAGTCCAGCTCCTCCCTGACTTCAGAACAGCAGTCTTACCCTAGGAGCTCATCAGCTCGGATGTCAGATTGAGATCACCTGCCTGAGTAAAGAGGTCGCAGTTTCCACTTCTGCCTTTTCGGGCCGTATACCAGTGGCGCTGCAGCTGCCTCAGCTCTGGCCTCCTGCAAGCAGGCTTACAGTCTTCTTTCAGCAGAAACATGATTTAGTTTTCTTCAACTGGAGTGGTGAAAATCAATCAGGATCAGCCTGGCAGCACACAAGGTATCCCAGACAAGCCCCCAAATTGTCATGGAAAAATTCTAAGTGATTCCCCTCCTCGATGTTCGCAGGCAGTACTCAGATCTGCTGGGCCCAGGGAGGTGAACAAACTCAGACAGCACAGTGATCTCTGTGCACACTCTGTTTATTCATCAGCTGAAGCATAGATTTATATTGGTCCTACTTTGGCTTTGCCTCTTGTGTGTGTGGGTCTCTCACTTAGGCCAGTTTCAATTCAAGTTTATTTGTAAAGCATTTTTTACAATGTTGTCACAAAGCAGCTTTACAGAAGTTTGAAAACATACAGTTTCAGTTCCCCCTCTTCTGAGACCAGTCACCCTTCTTAAGCGTGTGCTCATGTATTTTAGTTAAATGCTACTGAGCGCCTCCACTCTGCTCTTGATTATATCTATTTAAAGTTGTTGCTTTAACACATATCATGCGGTGACTTTCTGCCATACAAGCATAGCAAGTGTGAAAATTGTTCATTTGTGCCATGCAGTTAACAAGAAACAAAATGTTCTCTCAAATGTGTGTGTGTGAGTGTGTGTGAGTGTGTTTGAGTGTGTGTGTGTGTGAGGATGAGTGAGTGTGAGTGTGAGTCCAGCTCCACCCAATGAGAGATAACAGCACACAAACACTGGGGAGAGCGCAAAGGCTACCAACCATTTTCCAGCAGCTCCACAAAGCCTGAAACTCAGGACAGCAGGATGATTAACAGTGGACAGTTACAGTGGACAACTACTGAGGACAGTTCAGTGGACAGTTACTGAGGACGGTTACAGTGGACAGTTACTGAGGACAGTTCAGTGGACAGTTACTGAGGACGGTTCCAGTGGACAGTTACTGAGGACGGTTCAGTGGACAGTTACTGAGGACGGTTCAGTGGACAGTTACTGAGGACAGTTACAGTGGACAACTACTGAGGACAGTTACAGTGGACAGTTACTGAGGACGGTTACAGTGGACAGTTACTGGGGACAGTTCAATGGACAGTTACTGGGGGCGGTTACTGGGGACAGTTCAGTGGACAGTTACTGGGGACGGTTACTGGAATAGTTTCAGAGGAATTTACTGTGGTAATTGTCCCCTGGATGGTTCCTGTACACAGATACTGATGGCGCTGTGGTCAATCGTCCGTCAGTTCCCAAAGTCTCCCAAAGCGCTGCTGACTGTGGGCAGCCTTTTGACTGCTTACATCATGATGATTCCCCTTTTCAGCGAGTGAGTCAATTATATATTACATAAAGAAATATATAAGAAAACAGATCATGTGGAGATTTTACAGTGTGGAAATAGTAGAAAGTAGAGACACTAACGTGTAGAGATGTTAGACAGTGTAGAAATAATGATTTGTTGAAGTACAGATATTAGACTGTAGAGACATCAGAGATGGCAGACATTGTACTATAGACATACTAGAGAGAGTAGAGATAATAGACTGGAGATAGTAGATAGATAGAACAGATGCTGGAGATTATATTTAGGTGTAAGTAAAGTAGAGAGTCGATATTAGAGTGTAGAGATATTAGACAGATATTAGAGTATAAGGACTGCTGGGTTTGGTTTCTGGCTCCCTGTGTACTGAACTACATGAACTCTAATATGTAAAGAATGTAAAAGAGCTTCAGCCAATCAGAGACCACTCTCCAGATCTGAGTCACCTGAGGTCTACTTCTGTTCACCAGTGTGTGAAGTACTGCCACTGTTCTAGTGCACACAGAGCTTTTACTGTTCTGTTATTCTGTGTTTGACCTGGTTTTTTGACCTTGGTTCTTGTCTTTGTCCGAGTCTATTTATACTCGTCTTTAATCTTTGTTTGGTTCTCAACATTCCCTTTGATGTCTCTAACAATTCTTGTTAGCCTCTCTCTGGTTTTGACTCTTGCCTATTTTACGACGTTAAAGCCTCTGACTATTTTAATCACAAGTGTCTAGTCAGTTCACATTATGATGAGCCAGTAAAAATGAACAGAGCGCTGACTTTCCTACATCAGCTGATCACTAAAGAGCTTTTCTCCAGAAGACTGAGCTCTCTGCTGCAGGTCACTGTCAGATTCAGATTCATTTATTAAAATTTAGTCTAATGACCTCATATGAAACCCACAGAGTCCCCACTGACCAATACATCAGAGCTGTTCCTGAAGGAATATCTGACTGAACTAAAGCAGAGCTCCTCCTCCAGGATGTGGTCATAGCCTCTGTTTTCAGTCGTTTTCTTCATATGTTGGTTTCTCCTTAACAGAGCTTGACTCACCTGATCTTAGATCAAATCAACCCAATTCCTCCCCGTTACAGTCAACAAACGTGTGTATGATAATACTGCAGAGGTAAGTAGTTACTGTAGAGGGCTCCAGGTTATGAACATGGTTTATAAATATGATATGAAGACCAAATGAGTCAGAAAGTATTCAGTAACAGCATTTTTAAATATGTTTGTAGGAGCCAGATTTGAGTTTAAATATCTTCTCCTGGGGAGATGCTCATTTTGATTTAGATTTAATGGCCATTTGCTTGAGACTCAGTTAAGATGGTGTCTTCCTTAGGCACAGGTAATGCCTCATAGCTTAGACATGGAGGGGGACAGTTTTTACTGCTTGTGCTTATTGTTTAAAGCTTACTGTTCAATGCTAAACCTTCTACAGATTCACCCTCATTTGTGGTTTTGGAAACTTTGTACATTTGGAGTCTGCACTTTAGAAACTCGCCTTTTTGGATACTTTGAACCTTTAAGCAACTTTGATTAAACCGCTGCTCGTTTGCTCACCTCTCTACCACCACCACTGAATACAGGTATGACTCACAGCCAAACGCAGTGCATATAACTAGAAAGTTGGGACGTGGTGTAAAGCATGAATAAAAACAGAATACGATGATTTGCAAATCCTTTTCAGTCTACATTCAATTGAATCCACTACAAAGACGAGATATTTAATGTTCAAACGGATAAACTTTATTGTTTTTTGCAAATATTCACTCATTTTGAATTTGATGCCTGCAACACGTTCCAAAGAAGTTGGGACAGGGGCAACAAAAGACTGGGAAAGTTGAGGAATGCTCAAAAAACACCTGTTGGGAACATTCCACAGGTGAACAGGTTAACTGGAAACAGGTGAGTGTCATGATTGGGTATAAAGGGAGCATCCCTGAAAGGCTCAGTTGTTCACAAGCAAGGACGGGCGAGGTTCACCACTTAGTGAACAACTGTGTGAGCAAATAGTCCAACAGTTTAAGATCAACGTTTCTCAACGTGCAACTGCAGGAATTTAGGGATTTCATCATCTACAGTCCATAATATCATCAAAAGATTCAGAGAATCTGGAGAAATCTCTGCAGGTAAGCGGCAAGGCAGAAAACCAACACTGAATGCCCGTGACCTTCGACCCCTCAGGCGGCACTGCATTAAAAACCCACATCATTCTGTAACGGATATTCCCACATGGGCTCAGGACACTTCAGAAAACCACTGTCAGTGAACTCAGTTCGTCGCTCCATCTACAAGTGCAGGTTAAAAATCTGCCATGCAAAGCGAAGCCACATATCAACACCACCCAGAAACGCCGCCGGCTTCTCTGGGCCGAGCTCATCTGAGATGGACTGACGCAGAGTGGAAAAGTGTCCTGTGGTCTGATGCGTCCACATTTCACACTGTTTCTGGAAATCAAGGACGTCGTGTCCTCCGGGCCAAAGAGGAAAAGGACTGTCCGGATTGTTCTCAGCTCAAAGTTCAAAAGCCAGCATCTCTGATGGTGGGGGGGGTGTTAGTGCCCATGGCAGGGGTAACCTGCACATCTGTGAAGGCCCCATTAATGCTGAAAGGTACATACAGGTTTTGGAGCAACATCTGCTGCCATCCAAGCAGCGTCTTTTTCAGGGACGTCCCTGCTTATTTCAGCAAGACGATGCCAAGCCACGTTCTGCACGTGTTCCAACAGCGTGGCTTCATAGTAAAAGAGTGCGGGTACTAGACTGGCCTGCCTGCAGTCCAGACTGTCTCCCATTGAAAATGTGTGGCGCATTATGAAGCTCAAAATACGACAGCGGAGACCCCGGACTGCTGAGCAGCTGAAACTGGACATCAAGCAGGAATGGGAAAGAATTCCACCTACAAAGCTTCAACAATCAGTGTCCTCAGTTCCCAAAAGCTTATTGAGTGTTAAAGGAAAGGTGATGTAACACAGTGGGAAACATGCCCCTGTCCCAACTTCTCTGGAACGTGTTGCAGGCATCAAATTCAAAATGAGTGAATATTTGCAAAAAACAATAAAGTTTCTGTTTGAACATTAAATATCTCGTCTTTGTAGTGTATTCAATTGAATATGGGTTGAAAAGGATTTGCAGATCATCGTATTCTGTTTTTATTTATGTTTTACACAACGTCCCAACTTCACTGGAATTGGGGTTGTATTATTTAGAGCAATCATAAAGGATGACCAAGATGGCGGCGCCCTGTTCGGCTGCGGCTGCTACAGCACATGATAGTTTCGGACATATAATGGCTTACAGCTCAGAGAATTCGCATAGTTTCATAAGCGAATCTGCAGCGTACACACTGAAAGACAGTATACACCTGTCAAAAGATACTGGATTAAGAAGATCAAGCAAATTGGGACTCGAAGATGCAACCACTCTGGACCTTCTACGCAGCCTCGGACTGCTACGTCGGCTACCTGCCTGCGAAGCAGCGGAGCCTCATACCAGCGGCATCCGCCAGCGCCGGAGGTGGTGTGATAGAAAGTGGAAGTGCGGATGCCGTGCTAACCCGGGCAGAACGTTGCTTCTCTCTATCCTGCTCGTCCTGAGAGAACAAATTGGACTATCTGAGGCTGGATTTAACAACAAAATGGGAAGTAAGAGACTGCTGTGCCGTAATCTTTGCAGAAACATGGCTTAATCCATCCATTTCGGATGACCCTGTTAGCATGGAGGGACTAACGGTATTCCAGTCTGACAGGAGCAGTGCTCTTACTGGTAAAACCCGGGGTGGTGGCATTTGCATATTCACCAACAACTGGTGTAACAATGCAGTGAAAATCTCAAGTCACTGCTCTTCTGATGTGGAGCTACTGACTGTAAAATGTAGGCCCATTTATATCCCTAGGGAATTCAATATGATCATCATTATAGCGGTGTACATTGCCCCCAGTGCAAACACCAAAGAAGCCCTGAATGTTCTGTACCGTTCCATCAGCAAACTGCAGTCCAAATATCCAGAGGGAGTTTTCATTGTGGCAGGGACTTTAGAATAGAATAGAATAGAATAGAATAGAATAGAATAGAATAATCAGGCCAGTCTGAAAACTGTTCTTCCCCACTTCCATCAGTATGTGAACTTCCCAACCAGAGGAAAGAACATGCTAGATCGAGCATACAGCAGCATCAAAAAGGCATTCAAGGCAGCACCCCGCCCCCACCTTGGCTCCTCAGACCATCTCTCTGTGATGCTAATTCCAGCATACAAGCCCCTGCTGATCAGGAAAAAAGCCACCATGAGGCAGGTGAGGGTCTGGCCTGCAGGAGCCATGGAAAGACTACAAGACTGCTTCGAGTGCAAAGACTGGGACATGTTCAAAGCAGCAGCCACTGAAAATCATCACACACGGGTGGATGAGTACACTGAGTCTGTGTCTGCATACATCCAGAAGTGCATGGAGGACCTGAGTGTGATTAAAAACATCTTCACACGGGCCAATGAGAAACCTTGGATGACCAGTGAGGTACACACAAGGCTGAAAGCACGAAACACCGGTTTTTAAACCCGGCGATGAGGTGGCACTCAGAACAGCAAGAGCAAACCTGAACCGGGCCATAAGAGTTGCAAAGCATGCTCATGGTCAAAAAGTGCAGGATTTCTTCCAGAATCCCTCGAACACAAGACAAATGTGGCAAGACATTCAGACAATCATGGACTATAAAGCTACTCCTCCCCCTCTGAAAATAACATCAACTTTCTCAATGAAATAAATAAATACTTTGGAAGGTTTGAGGCACTGAACGCCACTCCTGCAGTGAAATCTACTCCTCACCCTGATGAGCAGATACTCTGCCTGGATAAGGCGGATGTCCGAAGAACCCTGGGGAGAGTAAACACTCGGAAAGCGGCGGGCCCTGACAACATACCCAGTCAGGTGCTTGAGGAATGTGCAGATCAGCTGGCCGGGGTTCTCATGGACATCTTCAACAACTCACTGAAACAGGCTGTCCTACCAACATGCCTAAAGACTGCCACGATCATACAGGTGCTCAAAAAACCCACTATCTCCTGCCTCGATGACTACCGCCCTGTAGCGCTCACTCCCATCATGATGAAGTGCTTTGAGAGGCTGGTAAAGGACCACATTGCCTCCAAACTCCCTTCCACATTCGACCCGTACCATTTCGCTTACCGCCCTAATCTCTCCACAGAGGATGCCATCTCCTATTCACGTCACCTGAGCTTAGAACACCTGGAAGGAAAGAATACACATGTGCGCATGCTGTTTCTGGACTTCAGCTCAGCGTTTAACACAATCATCGGCCAACATCTGATAAGCAAACTGGCCCTTGGCTTCAGCCCCCGCCTGTGTAACTGGCTGCTGGACTTTAACAAATAGACCTCAGTCTGTGCGGGTGGGCAACAACATCTCCAGCGTCATGTCTCTGAGCCCCAGCTCCCCTCGGGGCTGCGTCCTGAGCCCACTGCTGTTCACCCTGATCACCCACGACTGCAGTGCCAGGTTCACCACCAACCACATGGTGAAGTCTGCAGACAACACAACAGTAGTGGGCCTAATCTAGGATGACAATGACCTGCAGAACAGAGAGGAGGTGAACCATCTGGTTGACTGGTGTGAAACCATCAACCTGGTCCTGAATGTCGAGAAAACCAAAGAGATCATCGTCGACTTCAGGAGGAGCCAACCCAACCACACACCACTCTTCATCAAGGACACAGCAGTGGACATAGTCAGCAAAACCAAGTTCCTGGGGATATAGATGACGGACACTTTGACCTGGTCCACCCCCACTGAAGCTCTGGTCAAAAGAGCTCAGCAGTGCATGCACTTCCTGAGATGGATGAAAAGAGCACACCTCCCCCCTCCGATTCTCACCACCTTCTACAGAGGCACTGTGGAGAGCATACTGACCAGCTGCATCTCTGTCTGGGCAGGAGCCTCAGTGCCTCTGACTGGAAGTCTCTGCAGAGGGTGGTTAGGACGGCAGAGAGAATTATTGGGACTTCACTTCCTCCATTAGAGGACATTGCAAAAAGTCGCTGTCTGACCAGAGCTCAGAACATAAACAGAGACCCCTCACACCGCCACCATGGACTGTTCTCGCTGCTGGCCTCTGGAAGGAGGTTCTGAGGCCTTCAAAGCAGAACAGCCAGGTTCACAAACAGCTTCTTCCCACAGGCCATAAGACGGCTGAACTCTAAATAACACGCTGCTCTAAATCTTTCTTTTGATTAACTCATACATGGGACCTCCAGTGCAATACACTCCTGTACATATACCTATTTAAAAATGATTTAACTGTCCAGATAAGGAGGTATAGCACGGCATCCTCCACTCCCACTTTCTCCCTGTAGGCGAACTGCAGGGGGTCTGTTGCATGTCAAACCTGGGGTCTGAGAAGGTGTAGAAGATGCTCCAGTGTCTTCATGACATGGGATGTTAGAGTAACAGGCCTGAAGTCATTGAGTTCACTGGGTCGCCCACTCTTGGGTACTGGAATGAGGCATGATGTCTTCCACAGTGTGGGAACCCTCCCCAAGCACAGATTCAGGTTGAAGATGTGCTCAGCAGCACAGGACCTAAGTAGTCTAGGACATACTTTGTCCAGACCAGCTCAGATGCCTTGATGTGTGAAGAGGGGGTAGAGGGGGTCGTGATGTCTGTGTCGTCAGCATCTGGGAGGGTGGCATGAATATCAATAGGAGCAGATGGGAGGAAAGGGAGAGTGTGGAGATTTTTATACACATAAGCCTGCCTGCCTGCTCACCTCAGTCCCACCACCATTGAACACGGGTACGACTCAAAGCCAAATACAGTGCATATAAGAAGAAAGCGCATGTAAACTGGATTTAATTCTTAGTCAAAACAATGTTTATTTATTGCTTGTGTTGACATATAAACAAATGCAAACGTTTAATATATTGAGAATTCTTGAATGTAGATTATGATCACACAGATTATCATAAACAGATGAGTACAGTCTAATCTGGAAACATCGCTGATGAAACTGAAGTAGGATTTTCTTAAACTCCCTTTTAATGCAGATTTATTTCAGTTTTCTGATAAATGTAGTGATTTCACTGTTATATAAGAATTTATCAGAGATTTAAACAGTTTATAGCTAATAATATCTCAGAAATATTGAAGTGGTAATTGTTTGCTAATATTGGCAGAGAAATCCCTGTGAACACGGCACCTTTGACAAACATTATTCTATGCATTATTAAAGTGAAGGGCAGATTGATTTGAGTAGATTAATGATTCACTGCCACTGAACTAACGTAGCACACTAATCATAGCTGTGTGCAGTGAAAGAATCTGAAGAGTTTATCTGAGTGTCTGATCTTCTGCAGGGACTGTTTAAACCGCCTGTTTCTTTACTGAACTAAACCCTAAACCACTAAAACACGATAAAACTGTCCATATTTAATCTGCCCTAATGACTGTGTGGAAATATGCTTTCCAGACTGCATCCGGCCAATCAGACGCAGGAGTTTTACCACAAAGTGCGCTGTTCCCGCCTCCAGGCCAAGATCTCCAACATGAGCACCACGAAAAAGTGAGATAACTGTATATAACACGGGAGAATTATTACAGACCCGCTGTAACGTCCCGCGCTCTCTAACTGTATATAACACGGGAGAATTATTACAGACCCTCTGTAACGTCCCACGCTCGCTAACTGTATATAACACGGGAGAATTATTACAGACCCGCTGTAACGTCCCGCGCTCTCTAACTGTATATAACACGGGAGAATTATTACAGACCCGCTGTAACGTCCCGCGCTCTCTAACTGTATATAACACGGGAGAATTATTACAGACCCTCTGTAACGTCCCACGCTCGCTAACTGTATATAACACGGGAGAATTATTACAGACCCTCTGTAACGTCCCACGCTCGCTAACTGTATATAACACGGGAGAATTATTACAGACCCGCTGTAACGTCCCGCGCTCTCTAACTGTATATAACACGGGAGAATTATTACAGACTCGCTGTAACGTCCCGCGCTCTCTAACTGTATATAACACGGGAGAATTATTACAGACCCTCTGTAACGTCCCACGCTCTCTAACTGTATATAACACGGGAGAATTATTACAGACCCGCTGTAACGTCCCGCGCTCGCTAACTGTATATAACACAGGAGAATTATTACAGACCCGCTGTAACGTCCCGCGCTCTCTAACTGTATATAACACGGGAGAATTATTACAGACCCGCTGTAACGCCCCGCGCTCTCTAACTGTATATAACACAGGAGAATTATTACAGACCCGCTGTAACGTCCCGCGCTCTCTAACTGTATATAACACGGGAGAATTATTACAGACCCTCTGTAACGTCCCACGCTCTCTAACTGTATATAACACGGGAGAATTATTACAATCCCGCTGCAACGTCCCACGCTCTCTAACTGTATATAACACGGGAGAATTATTACAGACCCGCTGTAACGTCCCACGCTCTCTAACTGTATATAACACGGGAGAATTATTACAGACCCGCTGTAACGTCCCGCGCTCTCTAACTGTATATAACACGGGAGAATTATTACAGACCCGCTGTAACGTCCGCCGCTCTCTAACTGTATATAACACGGGAGAATTATTACAGACCCGCTGTTACGTCCCGCGCTCGCTAACTGTATATAACACGGGAGAATTATTACAGACCGGCTGTAACGTCCCACGCTCGCTAACTGTATATAACACGGGAGAATTATTATAGACCCGCTGTAACGTCCCACGCTCTCTAACTGTATACAACACGGGAGAATTATTACAGACCCGCTGTAACGGCCCGCGCTCGCTAACTGTATATAACACGGGAGAATTATTAGGCCCGCTGTAACGTCCCACGCTCGCTAACTGTATATAACACGGGAGAATTATTCCAGACCCGCTGTAACGGCCCACGCTGTCACGACTGCCCGTAACAGGAGAGACACTCGCTGATGGATATTACAAGGTTTAATTTAATAGGGCAATACAAGATAATCATAAGGGACCGGCAGGGTCAAAAACAACAACAACAACAACAACAACAACAACAACAACAACAGCAGCAACATAGACATACCAGAGGGTGGTCGGACTGAAGAAAGGTCGGTACACGGGAGAGCAAAAACCAGGTAAAGGGGCTAGGCTAAAGGGTAGAGACAAGTACAAACAAAACGGCAACAGAAAGGCAATCAATGGGCAAGGCAAAAAAGGAGAAAACGAAGTACAGGCAAAGGACAGAAATAACAAAGGGAAAGAACAAGGAAAACGCGTCGTAACAGAGCTAGAAGCTAGATAATACTCAGCACCAAACACAGGAAACAACAGGGCTTAAATACACAGGTTCACAGGTGTAGACAATCTCACTGATTAGAAACAAGGCGAGCTGGAGCGCCGGAGTGTCACATGCTCAGCAGAGTCACTGTAGTCCATAGGTAGAGCATGCTGGGAATTGGAGTCCATGGAGGTAACAGAGTCCAAGGCAGGCAGACTGACAGCGTCAGAGCTGACACACGCTCTCTAACTGTATATAACACGGGAGAATTATTACAGACCCGCTGTAACGTCCCGCGCTCGCTAACTGTATATAACACGGGAGAAATATTACAGACCCGCTGTAACGTCCCGCGCTCGCTAACTGTATACAACACGGGAGAATTATTACAGACCCGCTGTAACGTCCCGCGCTCTCTAACTGTATATAACACGGGAGAATTATTACAGACCCGCTGTAACGTCCCGCGCTCTCTAACTGTATATAACACGGGAGAATTATTACAGACCCGCTGTAACGTCCCGCGCTCTCTAACTGTATATAACACGGGAGAATTATTACAGACCCGCTGTAACGTCCCGCGCTCTCTAACTGTATATAACACGGGAGAATTATTACAGACCCGCTGTAACGTCCCACGCTCGCTAACTGTATATAACACGGAAGAATTATTACAGACCCGCTGTAACGTCCCGCGCTCGCTAACTGTATATAACACGGGAGAATTATTACAGACCCGCTGTAACGTCCCGCGCTCGCTAACTGTATATAACACGGGAGAATTATTACAATCCCGCTGTAACGTCCCGCGCTCTCTAACTGTATATAACACGGGAGAATTATTACAGACCCGCTGTAACGTCCCGCGCTCGCTAACTGTATATAACACGGGAGAATTATTACAGACCCGCTGTAACGTCCCGCGCTCGCTAACTGTATATAACACGGGAGAATTATTACAGACCCGCTGTAACGTCCCACGCTCGCTAACTGTATACAACACGGGAGAATTATTACAATCCCGCTGTAACGTCCCGCGCTCTCTAACTGTATACAACACGGGAGAATTATTACAGACCCGCTGTAACGTCCCGCGCTCGCTAACTGTATATAACACGGGAGAATTATTACAGACCCGCTGTAACGCCCCACGCTCTCTAACTGTATATAACACGGGAGAATTATTACAGACCCGCTGTAACGTCCCGCGCTCGCTAACTGTATGTAACACGGGAGAATTATTACAGACCCGCTGTAACGTCCCGCGCTCGCTAACTGTATGTAACACGGGAGAATTATTATAGGCCCGCTGTAACGTCCCACGCCCTCTAACTGTATACAACACGGGAGAATTATTACAGACCCGCTGTAACGTCCCGCGCTCGCTAACTGTATACAACACGGGAGAATTATTACAGACCCGCTGTAACGTCCCGTGCTCGCTAACTGTATATAACACGGGAGAATTATTACAGACCCGCTGTAACGTCCCGCGCTCGCTAACTGTATGTAACACGGGAGAATTATTACAGACCCGCTGTAACGTCCCGCGCTCGCTAACTGTATGTAACACGGGAGAATTATTACAGACCCGCTGTAACGTCCCACGCTCTCTAACTGTATATAACACGGGAGAATTATTACAGACCCGCTGTAACGTCCCGCGCTCTCTAACTGTATATAACACGGGAGAATTATTACAGACCCGCTGTAACGGCCCACGCTCGCTAACTGTATATAACACGGGAGAATTATTAGGCCCGCTGTAACGTCCCGCGCTCGCTAACTGTATATAACACGGGAGAATTATTACAGACCCGCTGTAACGGCCCACGCTCGCTAACTGTATAAAACACGGGAGAATTATTAGGCCCGCTGTAACGTCCCGCGCTCGCTAACTGTATACAACACGGGAGAATTATTACAGACCCGCTGTAACGTCCCGTGCTCGCTAACTGTATATAACACGGGAGAATTATTATAGACCCGCTGTAACGTCCCACGCTCTCTAACTGTATACAACACGGGAGAATTATTACAGACCCGCTGTAACGTCCCGCGCTCGCTAACTGTATATAACACGGGAGAATTATTACAGACCCGCTGTAACGTCCCGCGCTCGCTAACTGTATATAACACGGGAGAATTATTACAGACCCGCTGTAACGTCCCACGCTCTCTAACTGTATATATCACGGGAGAATTATTACAGACCCGCAGTTACGTCCCGCGCTCGCTAACTGTATATAACACGGGAGAATTATTACAGACCGGCTGTAACGTCCGCGCTCTCTAACTGTATACAACACGGGAGAATTATTACAGACCCGCTGTAACGTCCCACGCCCTCTAACTGTATACAACACGGGAGAATTATTACAGACCCGCTGTAACGTCCCGCGCTCGCTAACTGTATAAAACACGGGAGAATTATTACAGACCCGCTGTAACGTCCCGTGCTCGCTAACTGTATATAACACGGGAGAATTATTACAGACCCGCTGTAACGTCCCGCGCTCGCTAACTGTATGTAACACGGGAGAATTATTACAGACCCGCTGTAACGTCCCGCGCTCGCTAACTGTATATAACACGGGAGAATTATTACAGACCCGCTGTAACGTCCCACGCTCTCTAACTGTATATAACACGGGAGAATTATTACAGACCCGCTGTAACGTCCCGCGCTCTCTAACTGTATATAACACGGGAGAATTATTACAGACCCGCTGTAACGGCCCACGCTCGCTAACTGTATATAACACGGGAGAATTATTAGGCCCGCTGTAACGTCCCGCGCTCGCTAACTGTATATAACACGGGAGAATTATTACAGACCCGCTGTAACGGCCCACGCTCGCTAACTGTATAAAACACGGGAGAATTATTAGGCCCGCTGTAACGTCCCGCGCTCGCTAACTGTATATAACACGGGAGAATTATTCCAGACCCGCTGTAACGGCCCACGCTCTCTATCTGTATATAACACGGGAGAATTATTACAGACCCGCTGTAACGTCCCGTGCTCGCTAACTGTATATAACACGGGAGAATTATTATAGACCCGCTGTAACGTCCCACGCTCTCTAACTGTATACAACACGGGAGAATTATTACAGACCCGCTGTAACGTCCCGCGCTCGCTAACTGTATATAACACGGGAGAATTATTACAGACCCGCTGTAACGTCCCGCGCTCGCTAACTGTATATAACACGGGAGAATTATTACAGACCCGCTGTAACGTCCCACGCTCTCTAACTGTATATAACACGGGAGAATTATTACAGACCCGCAGTTACGTCCCGCGCTCGCTAACTGTATATAACACGGGAGAATTATTACAGACCGGCTGTAACGTCCGCGCTCTCTAACTGTATACAACACGGGAGAATTATTACAGACCCGCTGTAACGTCCCACGCCCTCTAACTGTATACAACACGGGAGAATTATTACAGACCCGCTGTAACGTCCCGCGCTCGCTAACTGTATAAAACACGGGAGAATTATTACAGACCCGCTGTAACGTCCCGCGCTCGCTAACTGTATATAACACGGGAGAATTATTACAGACCCGCTGTAACGTCCCGCGCTCGCTAACTGTATGTAACACGGGAGAATTATTACAGACCCGCTGTAACGTCCCGCGCTCGCTAACTGTATGTAACACGGGAGAATTATTACAGACCCGCTGTAACGTCCCACGCTCTCTAACTGTATATAACACGGGAGAATTATTACAGACCCGCTGTAACGTCCCGCGCTCTCTAACTGTATATAACACGGGAGAATTATTACAGACCCGCTGTAACGGCCCACGCTCGCTAACTGTATATAACACGGGAGAATTATTAGGCCCGCTGTAACGTCCCGCGCTCGCTAACTGTATATAACACGGGAGAATTATTACAGACCCGCTGTAACGGCCCACGCTCTCTATCTGTATATAACACGGGAGAATTATTACAGACCCGCTGTAACGTCCCGTGCTCGCTAACTGTATATAACACGGGAGAATTATTATAGACCCGCTGTAACGTCCCACGCTCTCTAACTGTATACAACACGGGAGAATTATTACAGACCCGCTGTAACGTCCCGCGCTCGCTAACTGTATATAACACGGGAGAATTATTACAGACCCGCTGTAACGTCCCGCGCTCGCTAACTGTATATAACACGGGAGAATTATTACAGACCCGCTGTAACGTCCCACGCTCTCTAACTGTATATAACACGGGAGAATTATTACAGACCCGCAGTTACGTCCCGCGCTCGCTAACTGTATATAACACGGGAGAATTATTACAGACCGGCTGTAACGTCCGCGCTCTCTAACTGTATATAACACGGGAGAATTATTACAGACCCGCTGTAACGTCCGCGCTCTCTAACTGTATATAACACGGGAGAATTATTACAGACCCGCTGTAACGTCCCGCGCTCGCTAACTGTATATAACACGGGAGAATTATTACAGACCCGCTGTAACGTCCCACGCTCACTAACTGTATATAACACGGGAGAATTATTACAGACCCGCTGTAACGTCCCGCTCTCGCTAACTGTATATAACACGGGAGAATTATTACAGACCCGCTGTAACGTCCCGCGCTCTCTAACTGTATATAACACGGGAGAATTATTACAGACCCGCTGTAACGTCCCGCTCTCGCTAACTGTATATAACACGGGAGAATTATTCCAGACCCGCTGTAACGGCCCACGCTCGCTAACTGTATATAACACGGGAGAATTATTCCAGACCCGCTGTAACGTCCCGCGCTCGCTAACTGTATATAACACGGGAGAATTATTACAGACCCGCTGTAACGTCCCACGCTCTCTAACTGTATATAACACGGGAGAATTATTACAGACCCGCTGTAACGTCCCACGCTCTCTAACTGTATATAACACGGGAGAATTATTACAGACCCGCTGTAACGTCCCACGCTCTCTAACTGTATATAACACAGGAGAATTATTACAGACCCGCTGTAACGTCCCACGCTCTCTAACTGTATATAACACGGGAGAATTATTACAGACCCGCTGTAACGTCCCGCACTCGCTAAATGTATATAACACGGGAGAATTATTCCAGACCCGCTGTAACGTCCCACGCTCTCTAACTGTATATAACACGGGAGAATTATTACAGACCCGCTGTAACGTCCCGCGCTCTCTAACTGTATATAACACGGGAGAATTATTATAGATCACTTTAATGTAGTAATATAGTAATAATATTTCCCTGTTTATAACTATAGCTATATAGTGTTATTTTAAGTAATGCTGTAAATATATAATGTATCATTTTCTAAAAAGCCATAACCCTATTTATTAATTTTGGATCATTGTATAATTAAACCCTTTCTGTAAAATGTATATCTCACTGTTCATTCCGCTTCTGTTTGTTGTTGTCAGGATGGACATGCAGGCGTTTTGTGTTGCTTTAGATGATCTCTTCACCTGTTCTGTCAAACCCAACATCACTCTCAGGGAAACATATAGGTACTGTGTGTGTGTGTGTGTGTGTGTGTGTGTGTGTGTGTGTGTGTGTGTGTGTGTGTGTGAGTTTGTGTGTGTGTTTGTGACTGTGAGTGTGACTGTGTGTGTGTGTGTGACTGTGTGTGTGTGACTGTGAGTGTGACTGTGAGTGTGCGTGCGTGTGTGTGTGACTGTGTGTGTGTGTTACTGTGAGTGTGTGTGTGTGTGACTGTGAGTGTGTGTGTGAGTGTGCGTGACTGTGTTTGTGTGACTGAGTGTGACTGTGAGTGTGCGTGTGTGCGTGTGTGTGACTGTGTGTGTGTGTGTGTGTGAGTTTGTGTGTGTGTTTGTGACTGTGAGTGTGACTGTGAGTGTGCGTGTGTGTGTGTGTGACTGTGTGTTTGTTACTGTGAGTGTGTGTGTGTGACTGTGAGTGTGTGTGTGAGTGTGTGTGACTGAGTGTGACTGTGAGTGTGCGTGTGTGCATGTGTGTGACTGTGTGTGTGTGACTGTGAGTGTGACTGTGTGTGTGTGACTGTGTGTGACTGTGCGTGTGTGTGTGACTGTGAGTGTGTGTGTGACTGTGTGACTGTGAGTGCGTGTGTGTGTGTGTGTTTGACTTTGCGTGACTGTGCGTGTGTGTGTGTGACTGTGCGTGTGTGACTGTGAGTGTGTGTGTGACTGTGTGAGTGTGACTCTGAGTGTGACTGTGTGTGTGTGACTGTGAGTGTGACTGTGTGAGTGTGACTGTGTGTGTGACTGTGAGTGTGACTGTGTGTGTGTGACTGTGAGTGTGACTGTGTGTGTG
>NC_051219.1:226781-304281 GCF_015220715.1 Pygocentrus nattereri
AGTGTGACTGTGTGTGTGTGTGTGACTGTGTGTGTGTGACTGTGAGTGTGACTATGAGTGTGCGTGCGTGTGTGTGTGACTGTGTGTGTGTTACTGTGAGTGTGTGTGTGTGTGTTTGTGACTGTGAGTGTGTGTGTGAGTGTGTGTGACTGTGTTTGTGTGACTGAGTGTGACTGTGAGTGTGCGTGTGTGCATGTGTGTGACTGTGTGTGTGTGACTGTGAGTGTGTGTGTGACTGTGAGTGTGACTGTGTGTGTGTGACTGTGTGTGACTGTGCGTGTGTGTGTGACTGTGAGTGTGTGTGTGACTGTGTGACTGTGAGTGCGTGTGTGTGTGTTTGACTTTGCGTGTATGTGTGTGACTGTGAGTGTGTGTGTGACTGTGTGAGTGTGACTGTGTGTGTGTGACTGTGAGTGTGACTGTGTGTGTGACTGTGAGTGTGTGACTGTAAGTGTGACTGTGTGTGTGTGACTGTGAGTGTGACTGTGTGTGTGTGACTGTGTGTGTGTGACTGTGTGTGACTGTGCGTGTGTGTTTGTAAACCTTATAATATGGGGACTTCGACCAGTAAGCACACCAATAAAGTGGGGACTTGTGTCATTGTGGGGACCAAAAATCGAGTCCCCACGAAGTTAACCATTGCAGCATGTCTATTTCGTTGAGCTGAACCTACCCCCTTAAAATCTCAAAAGTCCCCAGCATGAACACAAACTCGAAAAACAGTGTGCGAGTGTTTAGCGGGAACTGCTCAAAGTGTGTACACGCCCCCTGTGGCCAAAGACTGTAAAAACAAGTGCGGACGCACACTTGATCACGTGGTACAGCAATGCTGAACTCTGATTGGTTGAAACGGGAAGCAATCATTGGAACTGTGAGCCAATGAGGTACCACCTTAATCAGGGCCGCAGTTTCCCAGTCAGTAGTGAGAAGCCGAGCTAGCCCAGCGTGCGAGCTGTGTGAGTTAAGTTTCCCGTTTTAACCGCTCCGTGTTTTACTAATCGAGCTGTGTTTGTATATAAACCCCTAGTCGAGCGGTGAATGCAGGAGTTTAGTTTAAACAGCGCTGGGTTCTCGTTAATTGGCTAGCGCTAGTTAGCTGGTTGTTAGCGCTCAGCCCTGCGGGGCCTTTAAACAGTTAAAGCGCCGGGCATAGCGAGGCCTTCAGACCCGCTGCGGGGGCTCGGTCCGGGAGATGAGGAGGAAGAGCCCGACAAACGACGCTGTTTTCCACGTCGCGGCCGGCCGCGACAGAGCGGGGCTGGAGGTGAAGCACATCAGTTCATTTAAAGGTGAGCAGAGCAGGTCAGTCAGCTGGACTGGACCCCCGCGCGGGCGGTCGGTGTCAGCGCGGTCTGTGGTTCTGAATTTAGGCAGGGGGGTGTTCGCCGTGACGGGCTTGGCGAGGGGAGAGTTCGTGCTGGAGTACAGAGGAGACCTGATCAGCGCGGAGGAGACGGCGCGTTTATCACGGCGCCATGAACGCCTTCATGTTCGACTTCCTCTGGCACGGAAAGTTCTGGACGTGAGTAACATTTCCCTTCTTCTCTGGGCCGGGAGGTTAACTGGGGGGTGGGGGGGGTTTCAGTCGCGGCGCTCCGCGCTCGGGACCGCGCTCCGGGCCGCGCGGAGATGTGGGCGGTAGACTGGTGTTAGATGGGCTTTAAACGCTTCGCTGCTGTGACGCATTAATATTTAAACCTTCAGAAATCGAACAGGTTTCTGCCGTTAGCGCCGCGCGTTTTCGCAGCGACATCGTTTTGTTTACAGACGCGTTCGCCTTTGATTCACTCTTTGATCGCCCCGCCCCCGCCGATAACCGCCCCCCCCGTTTCTATTTCACAGTATATTATGTTCTTTAACTGAACGCGCTGATCAGCCCAGGCTGTAGACCCGTACTGAGCACAGGTGCTTCAGAGGTAGAAGGAAATTGTGAATAGTCTAGTAATGATAATATAATAATATGAGCAAAATGACACTGACACTGTTATGAAGTGAAATAATTGTCAATAATGTAATTTTTGCTTTTATTGGACTTTAATTTTACAACTATACAACTAAGATATGACCTTCAATAACTGACTTCTGTTTGTTCAAATCCAGTATTGATGCTGCAAGGGACGATGGCAGTCTTGGAAGACTGGTTAATGATGACCATATTAACCCCAACTGTAAAATGAAGAGACTCATCGTGGAGGGAAGGCCACATTTGTGCCTGTTTGCTTTAAGAGACATCACACCTGGAGAGGAGATTACGTATAATTATGGAGATGGTGATTGTCCGTGGAGGAGTGAAGTAAGAATGTCACTTCTTGTACCAGTAGTGGATAATTAGATGCCAAACAGTGAATATATTTTTAAGACATCATATCCATAATGTAAATGGAGGCTTGAAAGGAAAGGATACTGTTAATCTGAGTTTATGTAAACTATATAGAGATGATCAGAACAGTGCCAGTCAGTTACAGCATGGTACGGCTCACGTGTTGCGTGCTGTTTCCATAGCAGGATTTCCCTTTTATTTTGTGTTTAATAATGACTGTTGTGTCCATTTTAGGTGATAAAAAGTGGAATGGAAGCGGACAACAATCATCTGGAGTCAGAAGGTGCCTCTGGAGATGATCAGCACTGCATCAAGCCTTCGCAGCACAAATCTGCTTTTGGCGTCCAGGTAAGCAAACTGCTCAAATTCAAGCGTGTTCACACAGGTGATGCTAAGTCTGCACAATGTGTAATGTAGTCAACCAGTACCAGGAGAGTCTGGCTGCAGGCCTTCAGAGAGATGCAGTATCAGCCCCAGTGACGTCATGCACTCTCTGCCACAACAGCAGAAACAGCCCAACGGCACGTTTCATCACTTAATCCATTTTTTGTTCATAACATGGCTAGAGAGTTTTTAATGTACCTCCCTGTTGGAAAAAAAAAATCATAGAACCCTTTAAAAGAGTCTATTGGTTCTTGGTGGTTTTCAGTAGTCACTAAAGGTGTTCTCTGTTTTTCTGATGGGCTGATATCACAGTGTAAAGGATTCTGATCGTTTAATCAGGTCTTCTGGGATTAATCCAGGTACATTTGATTGTTTCCTAAAGCCCTCTAATGGCAACCATAAAGCTAGTTCCCATTAGACATAAAACTTGGTGGTTTTGCCTTCCTACCAGCCCTGCAAACACAGTTACATTGTGACTGCGTCCTGTTTTGGTACCATGGCGTCATGTGCTTGGTGCTCTCTACGTTGTCACAACATTGAAATGTAATTTCTCAGAAAGTTATGACGACATTGACAACTTTCTAGTAAGTTGTGACGACGTTGATGAGAAGGCGAAAGTAATCAATACTACATTGTACGTTGTCACAACCTCCTAGAATCCTTAATACGTTGTATTTTAATCAATATTTCAGTTTTTGATGCCTGGTTGTAATCGTCAGCATGACATTCATGAGTTTCAGCAGTAGTCTGTTTGTTGCTGTAAATAAACCCAACGTTCTTGTCTTATCATTGTGGCAGATTTTATTTTGAAAGTTTCCATATTTAATTACCCTATTATAAGTATGGCAGCGTTATTATATATTCAGTGTAACTCTTATTGCCCAGCAGCACGCGTTTTGCTGTTTTTCCTCATAAAACCCACAAAAACACTGTGGCAGAGTGTGTACTGACGTCAGTAGCCACGTTTACATGCAGCCTGATAGTCCATTAATCCGACTAATAGCTCAATTGGAATAGAATACGTCCATGTAAACGCCTCAATCGGAATAGACTAAGCCGATTGAGTCTATTCGGAATACAATTTCTATCCGATTGAACGAGGTGGGTAAACCTCTAAATAATCCATTAAATAGAAGAATAACAGCCATGTACCACGCCTGAATCCGATTACACTCCAATCAGAATGTGTAAGAATGCTCTGCGCATGCGCGGCGTGCATAGTGAGAGTTTATACATGGCAGAGCAGAGCAGAAACTGGTCTGCAGAGGAGACGAAGTTCATGCTCTGATCTTTAAAAGACGGTGGTGGGACGGACGTCCAGCTTATGTATCTTGGAGCACGTCGTCTTCCTCTCGGCCTTCTTTAATAAGGACACGTTTTCCTGAGTCTGAAGTCATTTGAAAGCAGTTAAAAACACAATCACTGCTCACTGCTGCTCATCTCACTCTGACTGGACCTCACGTGATATTTACTCTAAACGCTACACCACGCATTTTGCATCGGATTACTTGTAGTGAGCATTTAAATGAAGATTTTCATCAGATTGTTGAATAGAGTGAGCATAAACACCTCAGTCTGAATCTGTAAACTGTATTCAGTCGGATTGGCAAAAATCTTTGCATGTAAACGTAGCCATTATTAGGCTGCTGGTGCATGTCAGGCTGAGAGTGAATGTCTGTTCATATACCTCAGTTATGGCGTTTATGCACTGCTGCTCCTTAAACCTGCTTGGCATGTATTAATCCCTTCTGCTTTTCACGTGGACTATGCACATCTACCTCATCGCCTTCAGAGATGCTCTTCCTTGATCACACTGCATTTGCTAACCTGTTGAGCTTCTCTCATGCAGACTATGCTCGGCTGACCCATCCATCTCATGATGCTGCACCATTTGCTGTTTGTTTTCTAAACCTAATTTCATTTACTCCTTACTAGGGTTATCTCAGGACTTCTACAAGGTGCCTTCTCTCACAGTGCCTTTTTCGGCACCAGTATCTACAGTAGCAAACTCTTTCACTGCTGTCAGTTTACTGCTCTTGGCCTGCTGAGCCATTGGCTTTAGACTTAGATTCTGTAAAGCTGCCATGCAATATTTTGTAAAATTGCATTCAGTGTCCAACCAGTGCCATCTTTGTGTTTCCAATCTTGCAACCTTTGGCTTGTAACTTGTAGCAACCTCCTCTTCAGGTGGGTATGGGATCATGGAAAGCTCATTATTAGCTTAATTGTGGTGTGGAGGGAGTTATTTGGAGTAAAACAGAAGTCATCTAGCGTAAACAGCTTTCTTTCCCTATTTTGTGTTCTGTGTTCCTTATTTTACACTATATTGAATGCAGGCTTTGAACTAGCAAAATGGGTTTATTGGTAATTGTTTTGTCTGTTTCAGATGAAAAAAAATGCCGGCAGTAATCGTCTGGAGTCAGAGGTTGCCTCTGAAGACGATCAGCATCGCACTCAGCATTCACAGCTTGAGTCTACTTTCTGTAGCGAGGTATAAAACTGCTTATTTCCTTATATTTTTTACACGGTAAACGTCAAGTCCCCACAATGTACACTGTGATTTACCAGTGTTGGCAAAAGATTAGTTTCAAATGACAAGTGGTGCCCTTCCCCCACTGAGTCCCCACACTGTCTTAAAAAGTGAAGGTTTTACACAAAGTCCTCAGAAGACATGCATATTAAAATACTATCATTTTAATCTAGAAATATTTCTTTTTTGGTGTGTTTAGCCTAAAAATACTTTCTACAACTTGACAGTGTTCAGTTTAGTTATAATGTGTAAACATTGCTTTTACATTTGGGCTTATTGGTAGTTGTTTTGTCTATTTCAGATGACAAAAAATGGAATGGAAAAAGACAGTAATCGTCTGGAGTCAGAGGTTGCATCTAGAGACGATCAGCATTGCACTCAGCATTCACAGCTTGAGTCTACTTTCCTCAACCAGGTATGAAACTGCTTATTTTCATACGTTTTTTACATAGTAAACATCAAGTCCCCACAATGTACACTGTAGTCTGCTAGTGCTGGCAAAAGATTTTCCATTGACTAGTGGTGCCCTTCCCCCACTGAGTCCCCACATTGTCTTTGAAGGTGAAGGTTTTACACAAAGTCCTCACAAGGCATGTAGTGTAAAATATTATAATTTTAATCTAGAAATATGTCTTTTTTGGTGTGTTTAGCCTCAAAATACTTTCTACAACTTGACCTTGTTCAGTTTAGTTATAATGTGTAAACATTGCTTTTACTTTTGGGCTTATTGGTAGTTGTTTTGTCTATTTCAGATGACAAAAAATGGAATGGAAAAAGACAGTAATCGTCTGGAGTCAGAGGTTGCCTCTGGAGACGATCAGCACTGCACTCAGCATTCACAGCTTGAGTCTACTTTCCCCAACCAGGTATGAAACTGCTTATTTTCATACGTTTTTTACATAGTAAACGTCAAGTCCCCACAATGTACACTGTAGTCTGCTAGTGCTGGCAAAAGATTTTCCATTGACTAGTGGTGCCCTTCCCCCACTGAGTCCCCACATTGTCTTTGAAGGTGAAGGTTTTACACAAAGTCCTCACAAGGCATGTAGTGTAAAATATTATAATTTTAATCTAGAAATATGTCTTTTTTGGTGTGTTTAGCCTCAAAATACTTTCTACAACTTGACCTTGTTCAGTTTAGTTATAATGTGTAAACATTGCTTTTACTTTTGGGCTTATTGGTAGTTGTTTTGTCTATTTCAGATGACAAAAAATGGAATGGAAAAAGACAGTAATCGTCTGGAGTCAGAGGTTGCATCTAGAGACGATCAGCATTGCACTCAGCATTCACAGCTTGAGTCTACTTTCCTCAACCAGGTATGAAACTGCTTATTTTCATACGTTTTTTACATAGTAAACGTCAAGTCCCCACAATGTACACTTTAGTCTGCTAGTGCTGGCAAAAGATTTTCCATTGACTAGTGGTGCCCTTCCCCCACTGAGTCCCCACATTGTCTTTGAAGGGGAAGGTTTTACACAAAGTCCTCACAAGGCATGTAGTGTAAAATATTATAATTTTAATCTAGAAATATGTCTTTTTTGGTGTGTTTAGCCTCAAAATACTTTCTACAACTTGACAGTGTTCAGTTTAGTTATAATGTGTAAACATTGCTTTTACTTTTGGGCTTATTGGTAGTTGTTTTGTCTATTTCAGATGACAAAAAATGGAATGGAAAAGACAGTAATCGTCTGGAGTCAGAGGTTGCATCTAGAGACGATCAGCATTGCACACAGCATTCACAGCTTGAGTCTACTTTCCCCAACCAGGTATGAAACTGCTTATTTTCATACGTTTTTTACATGGTAAACATCAAGTCCCCACAATGTACACTGTAGTCTGCTAGTGCTGGCAAAAGATTTTCCATTGACTAGTGGTGCCCTTCCCCCACTGAGTCCCCACATTGTCTTTGAAGGTGAAGGTTTTACACAAAGTCCTCACAAGGCATGTAGTGTAAAATATTATAATTTTAATCTAGAAATATGTCTTTTTTTTGGTGTGTTTAGCCTCAAAATACTTTCTACAACTTGACCTTGTTCAGTTTAGTTATAATGTGTAAACATTGCTTTTACTTTTGAGCTTATTGGTAGTTGTTTTGTCTATTTCAGATGACAAAAAATGGAATGGAAAAAGACAGTAATCATCTGGAGTCAGAGGTTGCATCTAGAGACGATCAGCATTGCACTCAGCATTCACAGCTTGAGTCTACTTTCCTCAACCAGGTATGAAACTGCTTATTTTCATACGTTTTTTACATAGTAAACGTCAAGTCCCCACAATGTACACTTTAGTCTGCTAGTGCTGGCAAAAGATTTTCCATTGACTAGTGGTGCCCTTCCCCCACTGAGTCCCCACATTGTCTTTGAAGGGGAAGGTTTTACACAAAGTCCTCACAAGGCATGTAGTGTAAAATATTATAATTTTAATCTAGAAATATGTCTTTTTTTGGTGTGTTTAGCCTCAAAATACTTTCTACAACTTGACAGTGTTCAGTTTAGTTATAATGTGTAAACATTGCTTTTACTTTTGGGCTTATTGGTAGTTGTTTTGTCTATTTCAGATGACAAAAAATGGAATGGAAAAGACAGTAATCGTCTGGAGTCAGAGGTTGCATCTAGAGACGATCAGCATTGCACACAGCATTCACAGCTTGAGTCTACTTTCCCCAACCAGGTATGAAACTGCTTATTTTCATACGTTTTTTACATGGTAAACATCAAGTCCCCACAATGTACACTGTAGTCTACCAGTGTTGGCAAAAGATTAATTTCAAATGACAAGTGGTGCCTATTATTTAAATGAAAGCTTTGCACAAAATTCCAACAAAACACTTAATTAAAAATATTTTTCTTTTTCTAGAAAAAAAAAAAAAATATATATATATATATATATATATATATAGATATATAGATATATATATATATATATATATATATATATATATATATATATATTAGAGAGAGATAGATTTTTTTTTTTTTTTTTTTTCGACCTGGTGTTAGTTTGCTAAAACACTTGCACTGTTGGGCTTAATTGTGAGTTGTGTTTTTTTTTTTTTTTTTTTTTTTTTTTTCCCCCAAGGTGACAACAATTGTAATGCAAGAACATAGTCATCATCTGGAATCTGATCTTACTTGTGGAGATGCTCAGCAGCAGAGGTCTGCATTCTTAGTTCAGGTAACAAAATGCTTTTAATATTTTTGTACTTTTATAAAACATGCACAATTCACTCTTCCGAATATAAAATAGCTAAAGTATACAGCAGTGTTCACATGGAAGCTATGTTATTTTTTTTATTGCTTCATGATGCCTGCTCTATCAGTAGTGTTTATAGCAGTGATGATGAGTATGTCCCTGGGTCTTCAGATAGTAGCTCAGATGAAAGTTCCTGCAGTCGTATGATTTCAGTTTCTAAAACAAAAGCCAAGACAACAATGAAAAGATGTAGTTCACACAGTCCTAGCAGTGGTCAGTCCAGTGCTGCTGCCACCAATGAATCTGAAGTTGTACCTGACCAGTCAAGCCCTGAAATTGTACCTGACTAGTCAAGCTCTGTTTTGGTGTATATAAAACTGAACACAAATTAAAATGATAAATCTACTATATACCTTGCGTTGAAGCCATTTGGTAGAGCCACCTTAACAATTTCAGTTTTCAGTCTTATTGCATAGGTCTGTATAATCACCCTAAAGCAGAGGTCACTAATAGGTGGACTGTAGTCCAAGTATGGACCCAAAGGCTGTTCCATGCTGACCTGGACCTATAACCGATAAATTCTGGATAATTATTTAATTACGACAGGGTGGTCCTATTTTAATCGGGGTATCATTTCTAGTCATTATGGTACCGTTTTAGCGGCCCAGGAAACTCACAGACCAATCGCATGCTTTGTAAATATCACGCGTGACACTACTCAGCCAATCAGATCTGTGCATTACAATGAGCGCAGAGACTCGACGGAGTCTCCATTCGACTCCACTCGGGAGGGACGAGGCAAGAGCAGTCAGAGAAGAAAGTGAGTCAAAGGGAATTTATTTCATATGATGTGATCTGAAAAGAAAACTGACAATAAATGTTGAAATATCACTGAACTGTACTTTTTGATTTGACATTCAGTTATGGACTACATAAGGTATTGATATTCCTATTAGGCTACTTCAGTAAACAGCATATAGCACTGAATCATAATGGAAGTTATGGTGTTCTGGACCTTTGCTTGATTTTTGGTAACTGAACCTTATTGAATTTTAATTAAACGCCCCTGCCCTAAAGGTCAAATTTGGCCTTTGGCCAACTGGCTAAAATGATGCAAGATATTGTATTTGTTCAGTATGCATCCCTTAGCCTATACTTTTCAGTAACCATGTTAAGGTGTTGTTTGGGGTGGGTTTTTTGTGTTCATAATGTAATTTTTACCAGGAGACGTACTCATTAGTAGTTATTTCATATAGAGGCACAGTTATACTGCAAACACTTTGAAACACATTTAAAACGCATTGACCACATTTCTAAAAAATACGGCAACTTCCAAAATCAGGACAAAAAATAAGTCAATGTTTTCCTGTTTAATAGATGTAAGGAAAAGAGACTGCTTGGTGTAAGATCTTTAGCACATATTAGCCCCCTATATTATTGTTAAGTGCTGTCGAATCGTTTCCAACCCCTGGAGACCATATTGATGGTGTTTCTCCAGAATATCCTGGTCTTCTGTTTGGGTGTTCTGGCTTTCTAATGGCCTTGTTCATTGTTCCTCGCATTGTATCTTCTTGCTTGCCCTCCACTTCCCAACTCTTCCAAGCATCATTGTCTTTTCCAATGGTTCTTCTCACAATATTCCCAAATCCCAAAGAGTGTGTCAGTTTATTTTCTGGACTTGGAATGAGAAATTGAGGCTTGATTTGATCAAGAGCCCATTGGTTTGTTTCCTTTGTTCCCTCAAAAGACTTTGCCAGCAGTTCAAATGCATCAGTATTTCCCACCTTTTTTTATTGACCAGTTTTCATATCCATAAAGAACCACAGAGATGACCACAGTCTGGACAGTTCTGATCTTTACGTGGAGAGATGGATTTTTGCATTTGAAAGTCTTTTCCAGTTCAATTTTGACTGCTGGGTCCTTTGTTGTTAATCAGTTAAAGTTGGCAAATGCTGTCCATCTCTTTGGCATCTTCTCCATCAGTGCTACAGTTAGTGCTCTTTCATATTGTCCTAACCTTAGTCCTATTCAGCTGAAGTCCCATCTTTTCACTCTGTTCTTTAATCTTCCTTATAAGGGCCTTTAGGTCTTCTTGATTTTCTGCTGCAAGTGTCGTGTCATCCGCATATCGAAGGTTATTGATGTCTTCCACTGGTCTTGAATCCTCAATCATTTTCCTCCAGTCCTGCGTCTCATTAAATGTTCAGCATACAGGTTGAACAGGTAAGGTGACACAGTATAGCTTTGACTAACCCCTTTGCCAATGTAGAACCATTCTGTTTGTCGGTTCTCTGTCCAGACTGTAGGAGGTTTCTCAGTAGAATGATGACATGTTCTTGTATTCCCATCTTCCTGAGGAATAAATTGCATAATTGCATAATTTTGTGTGGTCAACACAAAGACTTTGTTGTAGTCAAAGAAGTACATGAAGTCCTTGATGATCTTGGCTTTTTCCATAATCTAGCAAACATCAAGAAGGGTTTTGTTGATTGATCTTTATTTTCGTCAGTCCTGTCCATTGAACTTCCCTTGGTATACCAACTAGACATTGATATTTATTTCTGAGTGTACATATATTCTAGAAAACAAACCTTGTTTTTCCATGTTTGTCATGATGTTGTTTTAGTTACTTCAAGAAGGTATTAATGAAGATATCATTGTACAACTATTTCCCTCCTTCTGATTTCTGACTATGGTATTTCAGTTACCAGCAGGATAACTTATTTACAGATCTTGTCAATTTTATCCTCAGCTTCATAATAAAACTTTTTCATTTCTTCTTTATTAGCATCTGTTGTTGGGGAGTAAACTTAAATGAATGCAATGTTGAATGGTTATGCATGAAATCTGATTGACATCAGTCATTCACAGAATTGCATCCAATAATGGTCTTGTTGACATCCTTGTTGACAATAAATGCCACTCCATTTCTTCTTTGTTGTTCATGGCCTGAGTCGTAGACAGTGTGTTTTTTCCAGCTTGCCATGATTCCTGCTTCAAACATTCCAAGTTTGTAGCTTTGAATTCTTATTTTCTCGCTCATTAGCTAAAGCAAAAATCTTTGACCAAGCTGTGTCATGCAAGCAAAGTGTACTCTGAGGAATCCTCAGCTCTTACTCAGTAATAGTTGAGTGCACGTTAATACCAAACTTTTTGTTGTTCCTGTCCATGTGATTTTCTTGATAGATTATACAGAAGTGGTTTACCATTTGGCTTCTTCTGCACAGTTGAACTGATGTCATTGCCATTGTCACCTGTGTGATAATACACCTTTGACCTTGTCCTATATATTTAGGCTGCCCAGTGTAGGTGGAACTTTGCAGCCACCTAGCAGCACCCTAAGAACCAAATATCAAGACCACATCAATGACATAGCAGCACTCTAGCAATCATGTAGGACTTATCACAGCAATCACTCTGCATTTTCATCAGAAAATGCAATTTTATAGTATTATTATTATTATTATTATTATTATTATTATTATTAGGACATGTCTTTAGCTATTTAAAATATTTTCAAAAAGAGTGTGTTTGGTTTGGGTTTATGTAGATCCTGGAGCAGAACCGGACTTACACAGCAAGCTCAGGAGACCTTGACTGAGCAAGTCATAGAACCAACCAGTACCACATCAGTTCCCAAAGGTATTGTCTGATAAATAAACATGATGGCAAACTTTTATGACATTGAAAAAACATTGTTTTGACTAAACATGCTCTGCATTTACTCAGGTGTAAAGATGGTTAAGAGAAAGAAATGGGAGACCAGTGAAGTGAAAGCAGTTGAAAAACATCTGAACAGGTTCATTAAAACTTGCACAGTGCCAAGAAAAAAGATTGAGTCCTGTATAAAAGTTGACCCTGCTGCATTCAAAGACCGACATTGGTTAACGGTAAAGTTCTTTGTAAAGAACAGAATCACTGCATTTTAAAGGAAAATGTAAACCAGAGCAAATGTCATTTGCAGTCTTTGTTTTTTTCTGTTCATTGATAAAGTGCTAAAAAAAGTTTTATTTCATTTTTCAGTTTATTTTGTCAATCTTTAAAAAATGGTTCTTCAAGGGTTCTTTAGTAAAAACAGTGAAAGAGCTATTTGCATGCCTAAATGTTTCTTCACATGGTGAAATGGTTTTTCAATTTGGAGAATGTGTTGTATATGGATCTACTAATGAACCATTTTGAAAATGGTTCTGTATAGCACCACAAAGAGTTCTGTTACAAGCTTGATATCAGCACAATTGAAGAACTATATAGAACCATTTTCAAGTTCCTTTATAGAACCATATGCAACACAGTCTGAATAACCAGTTACCATGAATCATAGGTCTATATAGAATCACTGTCTTTACCAAAGTTCTCTTGAAAAAACATATTTTTGGTGTTTTTTTTTTTCATACGTGCTATTATTTGACTGGCAGCTTACGTTTTTTGGTATTGCTTGTGATTCGCTTTACATTTAAGAAGCAGTCATTAATTATTTGTGCATAAATACTGCATCACAAATGGCAAACAACTGGTTTAAAAAGAAACAAATAAAAGACCTGTTATTAATGTGTCTACATCAGTTGTCTTGTGTTACAAATATACATTATAGGTGCATTTCAACTGTTCATAATATTTGTCCCCAGATTGTTCACAAGTACCTACATTGTACAAAATACCAGAAAGTTGTGTGTGTGTATCTGCTGGTCCCCACATGCTTTGAATACCAGAAATTGTCCCCAGAATGTAGGAAAATGTCACATTGCTTTAATAATGTATTTTCTTTATTTTGAAGTGACAGCCGTTTTAAGAACGCCAGTTGAAACATGAATCTGTCTTTCGTTTGCTCATAAAGCCTTTAGAAAGGCGAGTCCCCACAATGTAGCTTCCAGCTTGTAGTCCCCAAAAAACGCTTAGACAAGTATGTGTGTGTGTGTGTGACTGTGCTTGTATGTGTGTGACTGTGAGTGTGTGTGTGACTGTGTGAGTGTGACTGTGTGTGTGTGACTGTGAGTGTGACTGTGTGTGTGACTGTGAGTGTGTGACTGTAAGTGTGACTGTGTGTGTGTGACTGTGAGTGTGACTGTGTTTGTGTGACTGTGTGTGTGTGACTGTGTGTGACTGTGCGTGTGTGTGTGTGTGAGACTGTGTGTGTGTGACTGTGTGTGACTGTGCGTGTGTGTGTGTGTGTGTGACTGTGTGTGTGTGACTGTGAGTGTGTGACTGTGAGTGTGACTGTGTTTGTGTGACTGTGAGTGTGACTGTGTGTGTGTGTGTGACTGTGAGTGTGTGACTGTGAGTGTGTGACTCTGAGTGTGTGTGACTGTGTGTGTGTGTGACTGTGTGTGTGTGTGTGTGACTGTGAGTGTGTGACTGTGAGTGTGTGACTCTGAGTGTGTGTGACTGTGTGTGTGTGTGTGACTGTCGGAAGCTGCCCAAACAACGATGAGATGTTCAGAGACGAGGCGCCAGACTTTGCCTCACATGTCCTGAAAGTATGTGAGGAGCTGCTCAGCCACAGTTTTACAGTCCCCAGTATAACCTGCACTGTCCACAGCTGGAAATGTGACCCATGTCCTGAGACCTGAAGAGAGCTGTAGAGAGGTTTTCCAACAATATCGCTCTAAAACCGGCTCAGCTCAGTATTTCAGGGTCCTCAGTGCAGGTCTGAGTACCTGGAGTAAAAACAGAGCAAAGCATCTTCCACACTGACAGCCTTGGACACTGTGTTTGGGAGATGCAGTTTCATGAGGCTCCTGTTTGGAAGGCGATTTCTAAAGGCACATGGGTGAGTCATAAAGCCACAGACCAACACCAGGAGACATGAGGTCCGACCCTAACGAGGTCAAGACAATCGGAGAAATAGAGCTGCCTCACAGTAAAGCCAAGCTTGAGACAACGCTAGAGACAAACACTTCCCTCTCCAGATTTGACTCAAACCACAACACTGCATCCAAGCGGGTGAAAGACCTCATCAGACAAGAACCGGCTGTTGCCCTCACCTATTTTGACTTATGTTTGGGCGCCAGGTGACAGTGGAGTCAGATCACAGCCACTGGAGTCAGTTATGTGAAAGCTTTAGTTTCTACCTCCCCAACTTCAGTGCAGACATTGACCAACCTGGCCTTCTCATCAGTCATTAACAAGCTAACAGCCATGTTCACAATCTGGAACAGAGTCAGTCACGCATGAGAATAAGTTCAGTAACTTGTTCAGACCTGCAGCTTCAACCTTCTCATTATTCCTGCAGAGTAATGTGATGTCAGAGGTAACTGTCCAAACAGCCAAATCACAGAAAGAAGTGATCCTTACAGCCTGTTGGACTGCAGGAACCCCAGAGAATGGTCTGAAGCCACCAGCCCAGGTTCTCATGAGGGGATGGCTTCACTCGCCGTACTCCATACTGACCCATACATCGGACCACCACCCCATCTGACCATCACTGACAGCTTCATATCTAATCTGGGTTTAATTTACAAACAGCCGCCTGTCAGATCTAGTAAATCACTGCAAGGACTCCTTCCTCCAGCCTGTTTTACACATTTACATATTCATTAAGACAGACGTGTAAAACGTACAGCACTAATCCCGAGAGGTGCTCTTCACTCAGTGGACACAAGTTACATTGAGAAACGACAAGGTCCACTTAACCTCAGACTAGACCTAGTCCTGATATCTCACTTCATATGAAATAAGATTATCCACTAGATCAACTTTACAAACACAAGCCCTTAAAAAATCAGAGCTTCAGTCTATTAATGACCCACTATCTCTCTCTCTCTCTCTCTGTCTCTCTCTCTCTCTCTCTCTCTCTCTCTGTGTCTCTCTCTCTCTCTCTCTCTCTCTCTCTTCCTCTCTCTCTCTCTCTCTCTGTCTCTCTCTCTCTCTCTCTCTCTCTCTCTCTCTCTCTTCCTCTCTCTCTCTCTCTCTGTCTCTCTCTGTCTCTCCGTCTCTCTCTCTCTGTCTCTCTCTCTGTCTCTCCGTCTCTCTCTCTCTCTCTCTGTCTCTCTCTCTCTCTGTCTCTCTGTCTCTCTCTTTCTCTGATAGAGTGCAGTTGCGTTCCTGCTGTAATGCGTCCGGTTCTCTGTTCCTGACCCAGAAGAACTCTGAGGTTAACCAGAGCGTTCCATATGAAACCAGGCCAAACGTCAAATACAAACTCACACCTGACGTGTACAGCAAGCTGCCTCAGGTACGGTTCAGTCGGGACTTCAGTCCAGCTTCACTGCTGATGACCAGAGGTATGTTTGATCAGGCAGGACACTCTAGCTGTGACATCATTGTGGAGTTCACCAGGGTTCTGTTTTGGGTTCCATCCATCTGTAATCAGAGATGATAGGACTGATCGTCAGCTGGTTGATAACTCCAACCGATTACCTGAGATCTGAATGGAGGAGAAACCCGTCTGCGTGTGAGAGACGGCTTTAAATTCTGAAATCTGTATAGAACATTGTTCAAGATATGACATGTTGTGACTTGTGTGCAGTCAGTCATTGTTCCTATTATTAGACTGCGTGGGGCACTGTTCTCCCCGAGTTATTACTCTCTGATTGTTGCAATAAACCCCACTAGAAGAGGTGTGACCACCGTCTCTGCCTGTTCTCTGTGCAGTTTGCTTTCTACCTTATAGTGATAAGTTAAGACAGAGACGTAGTTGCTGAAAACATAACAAATTGGCGACGAGTACGGATTGAGCCTTATGCATGCAAAAGGAGCAGCAGGAGCCAGTACTGACTGAGCAGGCTAACTACATGTAGTAAGAGAAGTGCAACTGAGGATTTACTCCACACAAGCCAAGACGAAGCCCACAGAGTACAATGGCGCACATTATCGGACAGATTGAGACCTTCGACGAAGCAAGAGAGCAGTGGTCTACCTACGTGGAGAGGTTTGAGCGTTTTGTTCAAGCTAATGGAATTACTGAGGAAAAAAAAGTGGCAGTGTTTTTGAGTGTAATGGGAGTTCTGCTTATGGCTTACTCCGTAGCCTTATCGCTCCAGAAAAAAAAGGAGAGAAAACTTAAAGAAACAGTGGATGTGTTGCTGGCTCACTTTTCCCCAAAGCCCATAGTGATTGCAGAGCGTTACTGTTTCCATAAACGGTATCCATCCTAAACAATGAAGCCATACAGAGAAAATACAGAAACGACACTCACACACAAAAAAGCGGTGGATATAAACATGTCCATGGAAACAGTAGCAAGAGAATCCCAGCATCTCAGTAATTCACTGAAAGTCAATGCAATGGCCATCTCCACATGCAGATGTGGCAAGACGAATCACAAGGAAAGCGAGTGTTTTTACAAGGAACAGCATTGCCATAACTGTAACAAGAAAGGACACATTTCTCGTATGTGCAGAAACAAAAAGACGGTGAAATGCAGCAAAGCCTGAAAGTAAAAATCAACACAAAAAGTGGAGAGACAAATCTAAGAAAGGACACAAGGTGGAAACTAACAACACAAGTGAAAAGGATTAACTACCAACACAGATTCAGAACGGCATTACAAAAAGTCACAGCTGTCCAGAAAGACACCGCAGGGGTGAGTGTGACAAAGAATACTAACTCGATGCTGTCAGTGATTTTAGTAAGGCCAGAGGTGGAAGGACTACCAATTAACATGGAACTAGGTACAGGTGCAGCAGTATCTCTGATCTCTGAGGAGCTGTACAGAGACAAACTAGCTCCTGTCCGTCTGCGTAACACCAGCATGGTCCTGAAGACTTCCACGGCTGAAATGATCTCACCAGAAGGAGTCATCAAAGTGAGAGTCAAGTTGAACAAACAGAGTTCGACTCCCTCTTTATGTAGTAAAAGGAAATGGACCTGCACTTTTCGGCCGTGAGTGGCTACGCAGAATCAGATCAAAGCAGTAAGATGTGTGTATCAGACCGATGTTGAGACACTAGACACTTTGCTAAAAAGGCATGCTAATATCTAAAGAAGGCCTGGGAACAGTCATAGATTTAAGTGACGCTGGCTCTGAAACCTGACCAGCAGCTTAAATTCAGATCAGTGAGCAGCAGTTTGGTTTCATGCCCAGGAAGAGCACCACAGATGCAGTTTTTGCGTTGAGAGTGTTGGTGGAGAAGTACAGAGAAGGTCAGAAGGAGCTGCATTGTGTCTTTGTGGATCTAGAGAAGGCAAATGATAGGGTGCCAAGACAGGAACTGTGGTAGTGTATGAAGAAGTCACAATCAGAGGTCTCCAAGTCTGTCACCGCTGCATCCTTGGCCATGGCCAGGAGCACCCTGGCAGCGGATTCATGTAGATTTCACAGGGCCTTTCGAAGGACGCATATTCTTTGTGGCAGTGGATGCCCATTCAAAATGGCCAGAGGTTTGTTTGATGGAGTCAACAACGGCATGCAAAACCATCCAATACTGAGGAACATGTTCAGTCACTATGGCTTACCTGAAGTTCTGGCGAGCGACAATGGTCCACAATTTGTTTCGGATGAGTTCTCTAGGTTCCTCAAAGCCAATGGGGTGAAACATATGCGTTCTGCTCCGTTTCATCCTGCCACGAATGGCCTCGCAGAGCGTTTTGTGCAGACATTTAAGCACTCCATAAAGTCATCTAAGGGATCCACCGCTCTAAAGGCTAGATGCTTTCCTTCTGCACTAGCGAAATTTGCCACATGCCACCACAAAAGAGACACCTGCCATGCTTTTTTACACCGAAGACTCCGAACACGTCTGGATCTTCTGAAACCGAGCTTAGCAGCTGTCGTGAGTCATGCTCAGGAAAATCAGTGCAGCTACAGGGCTAAGCATTCCAAAGATCGCAAATTCGGAGTAGACGATCCAGTGTTGGTCCGTGATTATCGGCGCGGGGAGGAAAAGTGGACACCTGGCAATGTGTCATCTAAAACAGGTCCAGTATCGTACACGGTTGAAGTTGGATCTTCTCAGCTCTGGAAACGACACACAGAGCAGACGTTGGCTTGTCATCCAGAAATCTCCAAACAGCCAGAACAAATTCAGCCAAGTGAAAGACCATCACCTTCTGACACGGACGATGTACAAACAACTTCAGGAGCTGTTGAACAACCTGAACCAGAATCTGTGGCTAGCAGGTCTGTTGCAAATACTTCAGAACACATTGAAGCTACACCTGCAAAACCACAAGATTCCCCTACACAGGTAATAAGAAGATGTCCATTCAGAGCTCGTAAACCACCTGATATACTTAACTTGTACGGCAAATGGATATGGTGGAAACCTGGACATTTTTGTGTACAAAGTTAGCTAGTGAGTCGGGTGCCAACACAAGGCAGAATAATCCTTGACCCCACTCAAGGTTTGGGGCAGTCTACCCCCAGCCTTAGTTTAGAAAAGAAAAAAAGAGAGAGAAAATGTGTACATTCAGTAAGAGGGGGGTAGTTGTGATGTATGTGCAGTCAGTCATTGTTCCTATTATTAGACTGCATGGGGCGCCATTCTCCCCGAGTTATTACTCTCTGATTGCTGCAATAAACCCCACTAGAAGAGGTGTGACCACCGTCTCTGCCTGTTCTCTGTGCAGTTTGCTTTCTACCTTATAGTGAAAAGTTAAGACAGAGACGTAGTTTGGTAAACTAAAGCAGTATTAAGCTGAAAACATAACATGTTACTTCCAGAGTGTTTGTTTTCCAGTTATTAATAAATTCCAGTCTTTAATAAAGGAAACTGACTTGTGCTTAACTGCGTCTCTAATCACAGTGCAGGCATTTTACATTTTTCTCCAGGAGTGTGTTGCAGCCTAAAAAGAATATTGGGAAGGAATTCCAGTTCATGAATACAGTACTTGTGTATATTTTTTGTTATTTTATTTATACAAGGCATATTTAAGTTGTTAGAAGCAAATGTACACAATTTTTGGAATGTTTTGTTGTTTCATATATTTTTATAGCATTTATATCGTTTTGTTAATAAGTATTGTTTACAAAGGGGTCAGAGGTTGCTGGGGGTTGATCGGGGGAGGAGTTAAGCTCGTGAGTCAGTGTGTGTGAGAGCGAGGGAGAGAAGCGAGCAGAGAGTTCTGAGTGAAAAAATGTAGATGACTTAGTGTAAAAAAACAACTCCAACACTGAACCTGGGAAAATAAAGTTGCAAGTGGAACAAAGCAAAGGTTGACTGGCTCGAGTCTGTTCAAGAGTGCAACATAAACTTGGTGTTTCTGCCCGGTTTGGAGCTGAACCACGAAGAGTGAAGGAGAACTCAGCGCGGGAGAGCTGGCTGCCTGCCAAGTAAGCACGAGGGGTTTACATGACAACAGCATTCCAAGCACAGCTGTGGAGGTAAGAACTCCCTATCTCACTCAAGATGTCGACAGAATGGGAAAATATCATTAGAGAGATAGAAGAAAAGTTACTGACACTGACAGTATCTGAGTTGAATTGAATATGTACAGCACTGGATTTAACTGTGAAAAAAAATGACCAAGATTCACCTCGTAAACTCAGTGACGTAAATTCATTGCACCCAGTGAATGCAATGAATATCAAAAACATTCCTCCACTGTTAATGCAGTAGCGGAAACCTCCATAGTAGGCCAAAATGTAACATTTGCACATCCGGTGTACAGAAGAGATTTAAAAATAATTGGTCAAATTGGAGAACCAAATCAGAAAGATAAGTTATCTTACACCAGTTTGGAGAGACAAATTCAAAGAGCACTGAAGAAAGGATATGATGAGGGAGAAGTTGTGGAAGCTGTCATTCAGGCTATAGCCCCAGGAACAAAATTGAAAAGTTATCTGGAGAGTAGAGTTGATTTGACATTACACGATCTGCGCAAGATATTGCGGACTCATTATATTGAGAAGGATGCTACAGAGCTGTATCACTCCCTTGTGCGTGCAGTGCAGGAACCAAAAGAAACGCCCATACAGTTTTTGGTGCGAGATATGGATTTGAGACAACAGATTGCCTTCGCAACTGAAAGAGTTCAGTCTGGTTTAAAATATGGTTCTGCACTAATTCAAAACCAGTTCCTCCAGACTGTAATTACAGGTCTCCATGATGAAGCCATTCGAGGGGACATGAAACCATACTTGGAAAACCCAAATGTTACTGATGAGGTCCTTCTGGAAAAAATGACAGCTGCATACACACTGGAGGTGGAAAGAAAGAATAAGTTGTCAACTACATCAAAAGCAAAAATGATCAAGGTGGCAACAATTAAAGAGGAAATTGAAGAAACAGAAAATGAATGTAAATCAAACAAGAGTGAACCGACTGAGACAAAAAAACGTGACACACTAATGGAAAAGGTAGACCAAGGTAACAAAGCCATATGTGAAGCTATCCAGCAGCTCACCACCCAAATTGCTAGTCTCCACAAGTCCACAGAACCCCCACCAAACAAAGTAACTGAACAACGATACCGAAATCAACGACCTACAAACAGAGCTACTAACAATGGACAGTGCTGGAAATGTCAAGTAACCAATCCTGATGGGAAGTGCAGTCACTGTTATAAATGTGGCAGTGAAGAACACTGGGCATCAGGCTGTCGCAGGAAAAATCTTTCCGGAAACATAAATAAACTAGAAGTCTTTTCCCATCCTGCAGAAAACAAGACCAAAACAGACCTGTTCAGCCTTAAAACACCCCTCACTGGTAAACAGTGGCAAGCTGCAAAGCTGGTAGGGAAAAGATGTCAAGTTCGAGCATCTTTGGGAGGAGTGGATACCACAATACTGTGGGACACGGGATCACAGGTCTCAATAGTGGGAAAGAGCTGGAAAGGAAAATACCTTCCAGATGTAGAAATAAGACCAGTAAAAGAGCTGCTTGAGGATGGAGCTTTCAGCTGCAAATGGGACAAATATCCCATACAAAGGGTGGATAGAAGTTGAATTCACATTGTCCAAGAATGCAGTGGTTGGAATGAGTGACAAGCCAGTCCTAGTTCCAATCCTGGTCGCCAGCAGTGATGTTGAACGTCCCATTATTGGCTTTAATGTGATTGAAGAGCTAGCGCTGATAAATGACACACCTAAAAATAGTATTCCATCTGCTCACATGGTAAGAAGATTGTGCTCTGCCCTAGAGGTAGGACGTAGAACTGCGAGAGCTGTTTTGTCCGTTTTGAAGAAACAAATCCCTCAAAGCCAACCTCATTTAGTCAGAATGGGCAGAAGACAAGTGACCATCCCCAAGAAACAAGTGACAACAGTACACTGTGCATCACTAAATAAAAGGCTGCGAGTAACATCACATGCTGTGCTTGAACCAAACCATGAAGCTCCTTGGCCGACAGGCCTAGTCATTAGAGAACAGTTGGTTCAACTTCCACTAGAAGAGGAAGGTAAAATAGGGGTGACCATAGAAAACACCACTGGAAATGACATTCAGCTTTGGGGTCGTACTCCGCTTGGTCTGTTATACAGTGTTGATGCTGTCTACCCATTACAAGCAGAATCAATGGAAACCCTGAGACTAGAGCCCTGCAAAAGTAAAAACACCCCACATATACAGCAGTCTAGCACAGAATCACAAGGTGAATCATGGGACCCACCTGTGGATCTAAGTCATTTGCTTGATGACCAGCAGCAGCAGGTACGACAGATGCTAAGAGAAGAATGTGAGGTGTTCGCAAAGAATGATTGGGACACAGGATGCGTAAAAGACCTGAAAATGGACATTCTTTTAAAAGATAATGTACCTGTGCAAAGGACATACAACACAATCCCTAGACACCTCTACCAAGAAGTAAAAGCACACATACAGGACTTACTTCATCGAGGCTGGGTCCAGAAGTCTTGTTCTTCTTATTCTTCACCATTAGTCTGCGTCAGAAAGAAAGACGGTGGTCTCCGCCTATGCGTGGACTACAGGCTGCTGAATGAGAAAACACTGCCTGATCGTCATCCTATTCCAAGGATACAAGAGATCCTGGAAAACTTGGGATGTAATTCTTGGTTCACGGTGTTGGACCAGGGCAAGGCTTATCACCAGGGGTTTGTGAACGAGAAAAGCAGGCCCTGCACTGCCTTCATTGCTCCATGGGGTCTTCATGAGTGGGTCAGGATCCCTTTCAGACTTTCTAATGCCCCGGCAGCTTTTCAACACTACATGGAGGGATGTCTTGAGGGTCTCCGGGATGAAATTTGTGTCCCATATTTAGATGATGTCCTGGTGTTTAGCCCTACCTTCGAACAGTACACCCACGATGTAAAGCAGGTCTTGGCACGCCAGAGAGAATGTGGCATAAAACTACGGCCAAAGCAATGTGACTTCTTCAAGCATGAGGTCTGTTACATGGGCCGAATCATCTCTGCTGAGGGGTACAGGATGAACCCGAAGGAGGTTGAAGCAGTTCAAGCACTGAAGCAAGAGACACCTGCCACGGTGCGAGAAGTGAGGAAGCTGATGGGATTCCTTAGCTATTATCGATCATATATTGCAGACTTCTCCAGGATAGCCAAGCCTCTGTATGAACTGTTAGCCAAGCCCAAGTCTGAACTGAGACAAACACCAAAGAAAAAGGGGAATAATCGGAAAAGTGCTCAGTTACCACCAAGTCATCCAGTCCAATGGACAACAATTCACACAGAGATACGGCACAAAATAATAGATCAGTTGACTAACCCACCAGTGATGGCGTATCCGGATCTAGAGAAACCCTTTGTGCTTCATGTGGACGCTTCTGAAGAGGATTTAGGTGCAGTTTTGTACCAGCGTCAAGAGGGTGTTCTCAGAGTCATAGGTTATGGCTCAAGGACGCTAACCATGGCCGAAAAGAATTACAAGTTACATTCTGGTAAATTGGAATTTCTGGCCTTGAAATGGGCCATAACAGAGCGTTTCCGAGATTATCTCTTTCATGCGCCCCATTTCACAGTCTACAGTGACAATAATCCTTTGACATATGTTACTAAGTCTGCAAAGCTCAATGCAGCTGGACACCGTTGGGTGGCAGAACTGGCAGACTATCGATTCACCCTCAAGTACAGACCTGGACCTACAAATCGAGATGCAGATTTCTTGTCACGGAGACCAAGACCCATCGAGGAAATCCTGCAGGAATGTACTGAAGAATGTTCACGGGAGGCCATTGCATGTATTGGAAAAGCTCTGGAGGGAGAGAAAACAGGGGAAATTAACTGGATCTCAGCAGTAACTTGCAATGTAGATGCACTGCCAGAGGAGCATCATCTGCAGTCAATTCAGCCTCTCGCATCAGAAGACATCAAAACTGCCCAGAATGCAGACTTGGTCATAAGTAGAGTCTTTGAGTTAAAAAGGACATCTAAATCACTTGAAGTACAAAGACAAGTTGGCAGAGACTGAAGCAGTCAGAGAGTTTCTCAGAGAGTGGCCTCGTCTACAGATAGGTAAAGACGGAATTCTCAGAAGGGAGACTGCAACCAGAAAACAGTTAGTTGTTCCTGAGTCGCCGAAGCCCATTGTTTACAAACATCTACATGAGGAAATGGGACACTTAGGGGCAGATCGAATGGTGGCTCTAGCAAGAGAATGCTTCTATTGGCCTAAAATGAGGCAGGAGATGGAGCATTACGTGATTCAAGAGTGTTGGTGCATAAAAAGAAAGAAACCAAACAGAGTCATAAGAACACCTATACAGAGCATTGAAACCTCTGCACCATTTGAGATGATCTCTATTGACTATCTACATGTGGACAAGTGTAAAGGAGGTGAGGAGTATATACTTGTGGCCGTAGATCATTTCACCAAGTATGCACAAGCATATGCAACAAAAGACAAGTCAGGGAAGACTGCTGCCAGGAAACTCTTTGATGACTTCATCATGCGTTTCGGTTTCCCATCTAGAATACACCATGACCAGGGAAAAGAGTTTGAGAATGTACTCCTTCGCAAGCTTCAGGACTACTGTGGTATCCACCACTCACGTACGTCGGTGTATCCTCAAGCTAACCCTGCGGAACGCTTCAATAGAACCCTCCTGAGTATGTTGCGGACGCTAGAAGAGTCACAGAAGTCTAGATGGAAAGAGCACCTGAACAAGGTAGGCCATGCCTATAATTCAACTGTGCATGATGCCACAGGATTTTCCCCATTTTTCCTTCTCTTTGGTCGCGAACCTACTCTGCCCATTGATCTCATGTTTCCAAAGGAAGAAGAACGAAAGAACCAATCCCGCACTGATTATGCTGACAAGTGGAAAGAGGCTATGCATGAAGCATATACCATTGCAAAACATAATATAAAAGAGGACAGAAAAACTATAACCAACGTATATGGAGTTCAACCCTTGAACCTGGTGATCATGTCTTGGTGAGGAACCTCACACCCAGAGGAGGTACTGGAAAACTACGCAGTCACTGGGAAGACACCATCCATGTGATCAGGGCAAGAAAGGGGCCTGATAGTCCAGTCTACGTGGTGGAACCATTACAAGGAACTGGAAGAAGACGTGTTTTACATCGAAACTTACTTCTACCATGTCCCTACTTGGTACAAGAGCCTGAGTCTCATGAACTGGACCTGGAAAGAGAAAATAACAAAAAACCACCAAAACCGAGAACAAGACGAAATCACAAAAACCAACATGATACTTACCTGACAGACTCTGACAGTTCCAGTGAAGAGGAGTACCAGTTATGGGGGATGATGAGACTTGCTGATTCACCCCTTAACGTGGAAGCAGAGGAGTTCTGCCCTAAGGGAAGAATTATCATGGAGGAACCTATGAGGACAGGCGAGCTTGAAGAGCAACCTGAAGAGGTTTGTGAGGAGGAGAGTGACAACCCAGATGAAAGATCCGGATCTCCTGCTGTTGAAGTGGAAAGTAAAGGGCAGGATGCTGAAATAGGAAGAGATAGGCCAAAGAAAGTCAGACTGCCTCGGCGTGTCTACACCTATGACCAGCTAGGACAGCCAACCTTTCAGCAGTTGAAGGTCTGAAAATTCAAGATCGAAAGAAGCAAGTCAAGACCCCTCACCAAGATCGTCATTGGCGTATCCTTTTTTTTTAAGCAGATAAAGGTAGAAGTGAAGACAACTTCATGAATCTTTAAACCCGTTTGAATACAAGTTAGTCATAGAGTTAAGGTAAATAATAAGGTACAGAATGTAGAGATAAGTAGTTGAGTTTGATATCTACAGTATAGGACACAAGCGGTTGTAAAATAACTGATGTGTTTATTTGTAGTATGGTAGTTTGAGATGCATGGCTTAATGAAATGTGTAAGCACATAATTTTTGGGTGTATATGGAGTTTTCGCTGTCCCTTTGTGAAGATTGGGGGGGCCCACCAATACTTCCATGGACCGTCAACCCATCAATACTAATGGACTATAAAGATTTAGTTTCGTATTGCTGCCATGAAAAACAAAGGAAAATCATGGACTGATCATTCTGTAATATATAGTGTTGTTTTTTTTTTTGAACACGCACTTGTTTATTTACTACAGGTTATGCTGTTATTCGTAATTTGCCCTTGAGGATAAAAAGAAAATGTTTGTCAACATTTTTTTTAGTGGGGGAGGGTGTTGCAGCCTAAAAGAATATTGGGAAGGAATTCCAGTTCATGAATACAGTACTTGTGTATATTTTTTACATAGGCATATTTAAGTTGTTAGAAGCAAATGTACACAATTTTTGGAATGTTTTGTTCATATATTTTTATAGCATTTATATCGTTTTGTTAATAAGCATTGTTTACAAAGGAGTCAGAGGTTGCTGGTGGGTTGATCGGGGGAGGAGTTAAGCTGAGTCAGCATGAGTGAGAGCGAGGGAGAGAAGCGAACAGAGAGTTCTGAGTGAAAAAATGTAGATGACTTCGTGTAAAAAAACAACTCCAACACTGAACCTGGGAAAATAAAGTTGCAAGTGGAACAAAGCAAAGGTTGACTGGCTCGAGTCTGTTCAAGAGTGCAACAAGTGCAGTTCAACTGTTCTTTGGAACAAATGTAGAGATGCTTATTCATGATTTTATAGCTAGTAATCTGGACTGTAGTGATGCAGTTTCTGTTCTCAAAAAAAGCAATAAATGTTTATTGTTATTAAATGAATCTTTTTTCCCAAAACATATTGTCTCCAAGACCAGAGAGATGGCTCATATTAGTGCTGTTCTGAAGACTTTACTTTGGACCGACTGTAACACAGTTATTTTTAAAATTTAATGAACAAACAGTTTATAAAGTGAAGGTCAAAAATCAGAGGATGTAAATCCAGGACTGTTTATTCAAACAGGTGTGTGTGTGTGTGTGTGTGTGTGTGTGTGTGTGTGTGTGTGTGCAGGACATGCCCTGGAGGGGGCGCTCTCTGGACCGCTGTGCTGTGGTGGGCAGTAGTGGGATTCTACTCAACAGTAGCTGTGGAAGAGAAATCAACAGTGCAGACTTCGTCATCAGGTAGAGCCCATTATTGTGTAAAACCCCTCCTCCCTTAAACAAAACCATCAGGTAAAACCATCAGTAAATCTCCTCAACTATAAAACACCACATTGAGTAAAACCAGTTATTAATTCAGTGTATTAATATCTACCACAATAAACGAGTATGGCATGCGCCCGTCCCCTGAAAACGGCCGTGAGAGCCTGCAGGAAGACGGAAGCCCGGTGAGGACGGTGGGAAGAGGAGACCCGTGAGAATGCCAGGCTTCATCCTTACTTGGAGTTTGGGCCCCGCCTTCCCGCCAGCTCTCACAGCCGTTATCGGGCCCCAGGAGACAGATTTATGCCACAATAAGGTTGTAAGCATATCTATAAAAAGGGGGAACAAAATAAAAGATACTTTAAAAGGTCCATTTTAGGTGGGTAACTAAAGCCCTGTCATGATCAGCACAGACACTGCAGTTAGAATGGACAGATACTGTACTGAAGGAGGTGTGTAGGTCAGTTGGAAGTGTGAAATGGCTTTATTTGGGGCAGTTCAACACTCAGAGCTCATAGATCATGCAGGAGTTGAAAACACAGGCAAGCAACATCAGAGGCACATCCACGGTCAAAGAACCAGAAGACAGCGTGAGGGACAAAACAGGAAAAACCACTGAAATGGTTTGTGTTCAGGTGAAACAGTGTTTAACGATTAAATTGTTTTTGTGAGTTCAGACCATACCTTCAACATGTGATGGTAGGGCAACAGTGGCAAGAACCCCCCCCCCAGAGTTCCAGAGCTGAGTTGTGTTGGAGCTGATCCAAGATGGAGCTGAGTGAAGCGAGGAGTTGCTAAGCTGAGGCACATCAGAGCTGAACCAGGAAGGGGTTGAACCATGAAGAGCCATGAAGAGTCAGAAAGGAGTCGCAGAGCTGGGAGTTGCAGGGGCCGATTTTAGATGGAGTGAGCCGAAATGGAACTGAGAAGGGATGAAAGCCTGTGGTATCAGGATGAAAGGAGTGGAGGAGGATGCAAGACAAAAAGAAAGAAAAAGAAATGGACTGGGATGATCATGGAAGGGGAGGGATGAAAAAGAGAGGGACAGAGATGAAGAATGAAAAGAAAGAAAGAGAGAAAGATGAGGGATGAAGAAGGGAGAGACCGGGAGTAAAATGGATGGATGCGGGATGAAAAAAGTCCCATAGAAGACGGGGGGCTTGGATCAGTAGTTTAATGATGTCGCACTACATGCAGTGATATGATGCAGGGAACCTATGCAGCGCCATCTGTTTTACACAGCTCAATAAAACTAGTGAGGTTGTTGGGAAGTAAGGCATGGAAACAGACAGGATGTTTGGCCCCATACTAGTTAGAAAGGAGCAGAATAAAGGAAGGTGGAAAGAAAGAAGGACGAGAGAGAGGAGAAATGATGGCATGTGAATCGGTTTGGCATGAAGGAGTGATGTTGCTGTGTAGAATGTGTCGTGGCGATGTTGCAGGTCTGGTCTGGCATCGTCATGTGGTTTGCACAGCGTGAGCTGAGGATCAAACAATGAAAGCAGACAGCAGGTTTGTTTGCCTCATCCGGGAGCTGAGACAAAGGAATATGTCGGCATGAGAGACACCATCAGGGCGCACTGCTGCGCAGTCACGGTCCAGACAAGGGTGCAGTTTGGATGTGGCATGTGAAGGGCAAGGACAGGAGCAGAGGAGCACCAGCTGCTGAGGCTTCAAGCCACTTTGGAAGCCCTGGAAACGGGCAAGGAGACTGTGTGTGGCCAGAGAAATGGAGATCCTATGTCCTGTTGAGCGCTCATTAGCCAGAGCAGCAGGAGCGATGAAAATGGATTTCTTAGCAATGTGGCCTGGACTGTATCTGCAGAAGGAGCAGGCAGATGGCTGAAGGGAATTCGGGAGAGGGAATCCAGGTCTGTACCTGAGTGGCTCATAGTTGCACAGGCCTCACAACTCAAGGTGAATCACTGGAACGAAAAGTGATTATTTGAATTTATAGGCCTAGATTGGAAGCAGGAGCGGTTCCCTATTCGAATTCTGAGTAATATTTATAGAGGAAACTGGAATGACGTGTCAAGTAGGTCTTTAATTCTAACTTTTATTTATCTGAATGATTCTTCGTTCTAATGTGTCTGTGCAGATTTAACATGGCTCCAGTCAATAGCAGTGATGTGGGTGTGAAATGCGATCTGATGAACATCAACCTGAGTCAGATCAGCAGAGAGTAAGTCGCTGCCTTATTGATTATTGATTGATTATTGACACATTTGAGCTGTTATTTAACGTAAACAAAATGACTCCTCTTTAACAGAGCGACACCTATAAAGATTTGTGCACCAGCTCCATGTGGGCCATTAATGGGGCCCACCTGGGTAATCATCCACTGGCCCCAAATGTAGTTTAAAAAAGGGGACAAGATCATGGCAGTTTTCCAATTGGATAAGGACCCCAAACACACCTTCAAGATGATGACTGCCTTGCTGAAGGTAAAGGTGATGGACTGGCCAAGTGTGTCTCCAGACCTAAACCCAATTGAGCACCTGTGGGGTCCTCAAGCAGAAGGAGGAGGAGCGCAAGGCGTCTAACATCCTCCAGCTTCGTGACGTCGTCATGGAGGAGTGTAAGAGGATTCCAGTAGCAGCCTGTGCAGCTCTGGTGAATTCCCTGCCCAAGAGGGTTCAGGCAGTGGTAGATAATAATGGTGCTCATACTAAATATCGACACTTTGAGCCCAATCTGGACACGTTCACTGTGAGGTGGACTCACTTGTGCTGCCAGCTATTTGGACATTAATGGCTGTGTGTTGCATATTTACACAGCATATGTGACAGATACACTGAGAGTGATGTTATAGTAGCAGTTATGATATATTGCACAGTGTGTATTAACAGGAGAGGTGATATAGTGATGTGGTTCAGCTCAGTTCAGACAGCAGAGGATCAGTACCAGAGACTCGCTGTAGAGCCGCTGTAGAGCAGGTCCTCTGTTCTGTTACAACCTCGAAAGAGTCCAGCTTGACTCCTATAGCAGAGCCAGCCTTCCTAATCAGTTTGTTGACTTTGTTCAGAGCACTGTTGTTAATGCTGCTGCCCCAGAACACAACAGCATAAAATAGAGCACTCGCTACAGCAGACTGGCAGAGTCCACAGTCAGCTTAGAGCCACACCAGAAGACCTCGGCCTCCTCAGGAAGCAGAGACGGCTTTGGCCTCACTTGTACACCGCAAGGGTTACAGCTCCACTCCAGCTTGGTGTCAAAGTGCACACCCAGATATTTGCATGTCCCAACCACCTTCACATCAACACCATCGGTGGTGACTGGTGACAAGACGGGTTTGGACTTCCTAAAGTCCAGCACCATCTCCTTAGTCTTACTGGTGTTTAGCTGCAGCTGGTTCAGCTTACACCAGTCAACAAAGTCCTTTACCAGCTTCCTGTATTCCTCCTCCTGTCCATTCCTTGTGCACTCCACAATGGCCATGTCATCCAAGAATTCCTGCAGATGACATGACGTTGTTTTACCTGAAGTCAGAGGTGTATAGGTTGAACAGGAATGGGGCTAACAGAGTCCCCTGGGGTTCCCAACACTGCACACAGCCTTGTCTGAGACACAGCCCTGCAGTCCCACATACTGAGGTCATCCAGTCAGATGGTCCATTGTCCATGAGATGATGGATTCATCCACCTGCATCAGCTGTAGTTTCTCCCCTAATCAGGTGGTTGGTTAGTGTAGTGGTTAACACCTTTGCCTTCTACGCTGTAGACTGGGGTTCAATCCCCCACCAGGGCATGCACCCTACACGATACCAATAAGGGTCCTTGGGCAAGACTCCTAACACCACCTTGGCCTCCCTGTGTAAAATTATCAAATTGTAAGTTGCTCTGGATAAGAGCGTCAGCCAAATGCCGCAAATGTAAATGTAACAGCACAGGCTGTATGGTGTTGAAGGCGCTGGAGAAATTGAGGAACGTGGTTCTCACAGTGCTGCCTGATGTGTCCAGGTGAGAGTACGCTCTGAAGCCCAAAGGGGTCCCAGAACAGTTATCCAACTAGGACACATCTGCAGGCTAACTTGGTCACACAATATTCACCTAACTGGAGCCACAACATAACCCACCTAGGCCCCATGACTGGATGCTAACTGGACCCATGACTATAACCCAGTTGGGGCCCATATATAGCCCATTCCCAGGGAAAACCCACGTAGCCCCATTAATACTCAGTCGGGTGCATATGGACGTGTTATCCAGGACAGGTGAATGTAATCATTGTTCTGGTCGATGACGGTGAAATAAATTGTTTCACTTTGTGTTGCAGGTTTTCTGACTTCATGCGTAACGACAGCCGTTTAAGACGGAAGCTGGATGGATACACTAACACGACCTTCATGATCGCCGCCTTCGCCTACACATTCTGCACTAAACAGTCCGTTAACCTGCTGCAGGCGATGTGGCCTGAGCGCCACCTGCTGTTCTTAAGCCCCACCTACCTGCGCACACTGGACCAATTCTGGAGGCGCCGTGGCCTGCGGGCACCGCGCCTATCCACGGGATTTATGCTGATCAGCTCGGCGCTGGAGCTGTGCCACAACGTGCACGTGTACGGATTCTGGCCGTTTGGCACTGACCTGCACCAGCGCCCGGTGAATTATCATTACTACGATAAAATACAGGCAAACCATGCATTCCACGCCATGCCCGAGGAATTCCTGCGCTTACTGCAGCTCCACAGCCAGGGAGCACTGACACTGCACCTGCAGCCCTGCACCTGAACACCAGGGGGCAGCGCTGTGGAGGACTAAAATTCTGTGGAGGACTAAAACTCCATTAAAAAAAATGCCATTAAAACGGCAAATCACGGCACTGATCACAGTATTCCATCAATTCACCCGCTCACCCGCTCACACGCTCACTCACTCACACACTCGCTCGCTCACACACACACACTCGCTCGCTCACCCACTCAGTCGCTCACACACTCGCTCGCTCACTCACACACACTCGCTCACTCACCCACTCAGTCGCTCACACACTCGCTCGCTCACTCACACACTCGCTCGCTCACACACACACTCGCTCGCTCACCCACTCAGTCGCTCACACACTCACTCGCTCACTCACACACACTCGCTCACTCACCCACTCAGTCGCTCACACACTCGCTCGCTCACTCACACACTCGCTCGCTCACTCACACACTCGCTCGCTCACCCACTCAGTCGCTCACACACTCACTCGCTCACTCACACACACTCGCTCACACACTCGCTCGCTCACTCACACACTCGCTCGCTCACTCACACACTCGCTCACTCACCCACTCAGTCGCTCACACACTCGCTCGCTCACTCACACACTCGCTCGCTCACACACACACTCGCTCGCTCACCCACTCAGTCGCTCACACACTCGCTCGCTCACTCACACACACTCGCTCGCTCACCCACTCAGTCGCTCACACACTCGCTCGCTCACTCACACACACTCGCTCACTCACCCACTCAGTCGCTCACACACTCGCTCGCTCACTCACACACTCGCTCGCTCACTCACACACACTCGCTCACTCAGTCGCTCACTCGCTCGCTCACTCACACACTCGCTCGCTCACCCACTCACCCGCTCACATGCTCACTCACTCACACACTCGCTCGCTCACCCACTCACCCGCTCACACGCTCACTCACTCACACACTCGCTCGCTCACTCACACACACTCGCTCACTCACCCACTCAGTCGCTCACACACTCGCTCGCTCACTCACTCGCTCGCTCACTCACACACTCGCTCGCTCACTCACACACTCGCTCGCTCACACACACACTCGCTCGCTCACCCACTCAGTCGCTCACTCACACACTCGCTCGCTCACTCACACACACTCGCTCACTCACCCACTCAGTCGATCACACACTCGCTCGCTCACTCACACACACTCGCTCACTCACTCACACACTCGCTCGCTCACTCACACACACACTCGCTCACTCACCCACTCAGTCGCTCACACACTCGCTCGCTCACTCACACACTCGCTCGCTCACACACACACTCGCTCGCTCACCCACTCAGTCGCTCACACACTCGCTCGCTCACTCACACACACTCGCTCACTCACCCACTCAGTCGCTCACACACTCGCTCGCTCACTCACACACACTCGCTCGCTCACTCACACACACTCGCTCACTCACCCACTCAGTCGCTCACACACTCGCTCGCTCACTCACACACTCGCTCGCTCACACACACACTCGCTCGCTCACTCACACACACACTCGCTCACTCACCCACTCAGTCGCTCACACACTCGCTCGCTCACTCACACACACTCGCTCGCTCACCCACTCAGTCGCTCACACACTCGCTCGCTCACTCACACACACTCGCTCACTCACCCACTCAGTCGCTCACACACTCGCTCGCTCACTCACACACTCGCTCGCTCACTCACACACACTCGCTCACTCACCCACTCAGTCGCTCACTCACTCGCTCGCTCACACACACACTCGCTCGCTCACCCACTCACCCGCTCACACGCTCACTCACTCACACACTCGCTCGCTCACCCACTCACACGCTCACTCACTCACACACTCGCTCGCTCACTCACACACACTCGCTCACTCACCCACTCAGTCGCTCACACACTCGCTCGCTCACTCACTCGCTCGCTCACTCACACACTCGCTCGCTCACACACACACACTCGCTCACTCACCCACTCAGTCGCTCACTCACACACTCGCTCGCTCACTCACACACACTCGCTCACTCACCCACTCAGTCGCTCACACACTCGCTCGCTCACCCACTCAGTCGCTCACACACTCGCTCGCTCACTCACACACACTCGCTCACTCACCCACTCAGTCGATCACACACTCGCTCGCTCACTCACACACTCGCTCACTCACTCACACACTCGCTCGCTCACTCACACACACACTCGCTCACTCACCCACTCAGTCGCTCACACACTCGCTCGCTCACTCACACACTCGCTCGCTCACACACTCGCTCGCTCACTCACCCACTCAGTCGCTCACACGCTCGCTCGCTCACTCACACACTCGCTCGCTCACACACACACTCGCTCACTCACCCACTCAGTCGCTCACACACTCGCTCGCTCACTCACACACTCGCTCGCTCACACACACACTCGCTCACTCACCCACTCAGTCGCTCACACGCTCGCTCGCTCACTCACACACTCGCTCGCTCACACACACACTCGCTCACTCACCCACTCAGTCGCTCACACACTCGCTCGCTCACTCACACACTCGCTCGCTCACACACACACTCGCTCACTCACCCACTCAGTCGCTCACACGCTCGCTCGCTCACACACACGCTCGCTCACACACACACACTCGCTCACTCACTCACACACACACTCGCTCACTCACCCACTCAGTCGCTCACACGCTCGCTCGCTCACTCACACACACTCGCTCACTCACCCACTAAGTCACTCACACACTCGCTCGCTCACTCACACACTCGCTCACACACTCGCTCACTCACTCACACACTCACTCGCACACTCGCTCACTCACTCGCACACTCGCTCACCCGCTCACACGCTCGCTCACACACACACTCAGTCGCTCACACACTCGCTCACTCACTCACACACTCTTGCTCACTCACCCACTCAGTCGCTCACACACTCGCTCGCTCACACACACACTCGCTCACACACACACTCACTCACTCACTCACACACACACTCGCTCACTCACCCACTCAGTCGCTCAAACACTCTCGCTCGCTCACTCACACACTCGCTCACACACACACACTCGCTCGCTCACTCACTCGCTCATACACCGACTCAGTCGCTCACACACTCGCTCGCTCACTCACACACACACTCGCTCACTCACCCACTCAGTCGCTCACACACTCGCTCGCTCACTCGCACACTCGCTCACACACTCGCTCGCTCACACACACTCGCTCGCACACTCGCTCGCTCACTCGCACACTCGCTCGCTCACACACACACTCAGTCGCTCACACACTCGCTCGCTCACTCAGACGCTCACTCGGTCACTCCGAGCCCACCGAGCCCTGCGAGTCCAGCCCGAGGATGGAAGACCTCCGCACCATCTCATTCTCCAGGTCCACTACATTCATGTGTTGGAGAACATTATGTGCAGGGTCTTCAATTTCACTTCAATATGTCTACGTCTTTCGAGACTTTCGAGATCGAGGTTATACTTTATTTTCAATCTGATATTGGGGTGGATCATTCTGCATGTTTTAGCTGAGCTTTTGAACTTAGCGTCATGTTAACTCAGCGTGTTTATATAGTGGGACTGTGATTGGTTGAAAAGAGTTAGTCCAGTTGATGGTGGATGGGTATTTGTTTTTACTTTTTTCTTTAAGACCCGTTTTATTGATTTGGTTCTCCGTCCACGTGAGTCGTGGTGTACCTTTTGTGGCATCAGCCAGACAGTTTTTGTTAGCATTATATTGGGTTTGTATGGGTGGGGGGTGGGACAACATGAATGCTGCAAATTATCATAAATGTTCCATTTCGTCTGATTGGATGATGATCTGTCTATACGGTCTTTATGCAGAATGGAAGGGTCTGGGTCCAACGTTTACTAGCTGGAACGTGCGTGGGGTTAATGATCCAGTAAAGAGAAGGAAAGTCTTGACGCATTTGAAATCTCTCTCTTCGGATGTAATATTTCTGCAAGAAACCCACCTTAAACGGGATTTCCATATTAGGCTCCGATGTAATTGGGTAGGGCAAGTATCTCACTCCTCTTTTTCAGCCAAAGCCAGAGGCGTGGCAATTTTAATTTGCAAAGGAGTTCTATTTAAACACCATTCTACTATTGCGGATAAGCAGGGTAGATATATTATTGTCACTGGAGAATTGCAATCTATACCTGTAACCTTACTGAATGTATATGGGCCAAATTATGATTCCCCTGACTTTTTCAGGAAGGTAATTGACAAGATTCCTGATATTTCTAACTCAAATTTAATATTTGGGGGTGACTTCAATTGTGTTTTGGACCAGTACCTAGATAAATCAGCAACGGCAAGGAATCCCTCTTCCAACACAAGCACTTTTATAAGGCATTTATCAATAACTCTAATATATATGACGTTTGGAGGATCTTAAACCCAGCTGGAAAAGAGTACTCATTTCACTCTCGTGTTCACAATGTTTACACAAGAATTGACTATTTTCTGTTGGATGCCAAACTCATGCCATTTGTCTGTGGTGCTAAGTGTCATAATATTATTATATCCGATCATAGTCCAGTGACCCTTTCCTTGACATTGGGAGAAGTAGATAAAGCACAAAACATTTGGAGGCTTAATCCCCAGCTGCTGACAGATCCTAGCTTTTGCTCTTATTTGGAGCTTGAAATTAAATTTTTCTTTGAGTCTAATGACAAACCTGACAAATCAACATCTGTACTCTGGGATACATTCAAGGCTTACATAAGAGGTAGTATTATATCTTATCAGGCATCACAGAGGAAAAGAGACAAAGCAGAGCAAGCAGAACTTGAAAATCAAATAAAAAAACTAGAGAGGGAAAATGCAGCTAATCCTACGATCGAAAAATGTAAAAATATGTCAGCAGTTAAATTCAAGCTTAACCAGATTCTGTCGATGAGAATTAGTAAATCCTTTCTTTATTTAAAACAAAAATGCTTTGAATTTGGGGATAAACTACAGAAACTTTTAGCAAGGCAACTTCGTAAAGCAGAATCTGACCGGATATTCATACAGTTAAATCAGAATCTGGTATCATTCTTAACAAGGCAGTAGACATAAATAGGAGGTTTCAACAATTTTACGAGCATTTGTATAGTACTAAATCCAATGTTGACCCAAAGGTAGTGGACGATTTCTTACAGGACTGTGCACTACCCACATTAAATCAGGATGAGCGAGATAAGCTTGGTGCTGAAATCACAATTGAGGAAATTTCAAAATCTATAATGCCTACACGGTGTGGTAGAACTTCTGGCCCTGATGGGATTTCTAACATACTGTACAAAAAATTTGATAAATTACTTTCCCCTTACCTGCAAAGGGTTTATAAGCATGCCTGTGAGAACATGTGTCTACCTCCCACAATGGATGAGGCAATTATTACACTGATTCCCAAAAAAGGTAAAGATCCTGAGGATGTTGGTCCTACCGACCGATTGCATTGCTAAATTCGGATCAGAAAATATTTACAAAAATTCTAGCAAACAGATTGAGTATGGTGGTGGCCCAGTTAGTACACCCTGATCAGACAGGCTTTATACCACACCGTAATTCCTCAGACAACATTAGACGCCTTTTTAACATTATATACACACCTAGAGCTGCTGTTCCAGATTTTGCTGTGCTCTCACTTGATGCAAATTGAGTGGTCTTATTTGTTTGCTGTTTTGAAAAGGTTTGATCTTGGAGACTCTTTTATATCTTGGATTAAGCTGCTATATGTCAATCCTTGTGCAAGGATCTTGACTAATAAAACACTTTCCTCACAGTTCAAGCTGCACAGGGGTACAAGGCAAGGCTGCTGTTTATCCTCTTTACAATTCTCCTTAGGAATAGAGCCTTTAGCTCAGTCTATCCGGGCCCATCCAGATATTTTTGGTTATGATACTAGTAGCACGTCAAACAAAATTTCCCTGTATGCTGATGACATTCTTTTATTTATTTCAGACCCCAAAGTTAGTATTCCAAACATTTTAACCTTGATTAATTCTTTTGGGACATTTTCTGTATACAGGATCAATTGGGGCAAAAGTGAATTAATGCCAATTTATGGTTAGGATACATCCTGGCCCCATTCCTTCCCCTTTAAATCTTCTATTGACAAATTTACTTATTTAGGTATTGAGGTAACAAGGTCATACACTTCTTTGTTTGAAGCAAACTTCAACCCCTTGCTGATTAAGCTCAAAAATAATATCAAATTTTGGAAAACTCTGCCAATTTCCTTACTGGGTAGGGTCAACGCTATTAAAATGACCTTTCTTCCACAACTATTGTATCTTTTGCAGAATATCCCACTGTTCTTAACAAAATCTTTTTTTTAAAAATTGGATTCCATTATAATTCCTTTCGTGTGGGATTACAAAGTGTGTAGAATCAGTAAGTATCATCTTCGTAAATCTAAATCAGAAGGAGGATTGGCCTTACCAAATTTCATACATTACTATTGGGCGGCCAATGTGAGAAACATTGTCCAACATGTTGAGAATCCATCATCCATGTTCTAAGCCGCTTCTCCGTCAGGGTCGCGGGGGGATGCTGGAGCCTATCCCAGCAGTCTTCGGGCGGAAGGCAGGATACACCCTGGACAGGTCGCCAGTCCATCGCAGGGCAAACAGACAGACACAGACAGTCACTCACACCCAGGGGCAATTTACCATGACCAATCGACCTGACTGCATGTCTTTGGACTGCGGGAGGAAACCGGAGAACCCGGAGGAAACCCACACAGACACGGGGAGAACATGCAGACTCCACACAGAGAGGACCCTGGTCACCCGGTCGGGGAATCGAACCCAGACCCTCCTTACTGTGAGGTGACAGCGCTACCCACCACGCCACCGTGCCGCCCCGAGAATCCATCAGTGTGCGCTAATTGGTTGAACATGGAAAGAGAGGATTGTATGCTATGGACGCTGTCTCCTACAGCTCATAATCATTCTTTATGTAAAATAAACCCTATTATTTATGATACAACCCGTATTTGGAATCAATTAAGAAGCCACTTCAGTTTTAGGAAAATGTCTTTCTTGCTTCCAATTGCGTCAAACCCTGCCTTCATTCCGTCTACTTTGGATGGTTCATTTGGTATTTGGGAAAATCAGGAATTACGTAAGATTGGAGACTTATATGTGTCTGGGACTTTTGCCTCATTTCAGCAGTTGCAGGAGAAGTATAGTATACCTGGAAATCATTTTTTAAAATATCTTCAGGTCAGAGATTACGTCAAATCATATTTGCCCGATTATACTGCAGCAAAATTAGATAGTCTTGATCAGTGTGTGAAACAGGGAGTAGGAATGAACAGGGTGATTTCATATCTATATAGTATATTTCAGAGCTTTAAGTCTCCGGGCACGCAATCAATCAAAAATGCATGGGAAGAAGAATTAGGCATAAAAATTTCCGAGGATGTTTGGGAAGCTAGTCACATTCTAACACATTCATTCTTGCTCTATTAATGCTAGGCACTGTTTGATTCAGTTTAAAATATTACAGACTACATTACCCAAAGGTAAAGCTGCATAAACTGTTTTCAGATATATCACCTTTATGTGATAAGTGTAAGTCAATTGAGGCCACCCTCTCTCATAGCTATGTACTCTGTCCTAAGATTCATAAGTTTTGGGCTGACATTTTTTTCAGCCCTATCTGATATGTTGAAGGTAAACCTGGAGCCAGACCCAGTTCTTATCATATTTGCTATCAGAAGTATTACTGGAGCTCTCCTCAGCTCAGCAGCAGTTGATTTCCAATAGTTTAATTACTGCTAAAAAACTCGTTCTTAATTTCTGGAAACACGCAGGAGTACCATCGATTAAGCAGTGGATCACAGAAATGACAAATACAGTACAGTTGGAGAAAATTAGGTTTATGCTGAAGGACAAACTTAAATTATATGACAAGATCTGGATCCCTTTAATATTATTCCTTAAAGGAGACTGAAATTAAACAAGACCTACTTTGTACATCCACATCTTATAGGCAGCATTCATGGGAGGGTGGTGGGTTGGGGATATTATCTCGCTTTGCTTTTTCTGTGTTTTTGTTGAGTTGGATTATTGTTACTGCTTTCATATCATATCTCATTGCATATGTGTCATTCAAGGCAATTGAATTGTGAGCAAAAAAAAAAATGCTTCTTAATAAAAATATTGAATAAAAAAAAACTGCAGGCACTCAGTGGGCTGACGGTAAAGAGTCGAGGCTCATACACAGACACTGTCCTCACCATCCAAGGAGATGTGGTATCAGTCCCACTACTGGAGCATTGATGATGTCTTGCCTCTGACATCATCCGCTGTATGCAGGAACTAACCTGTTTTCCTAGTCGGTAGCACAGAGGCCCTCAGGTTTCTCTCAAGAAACAATGGGCACCTCCACCTCCTAAACGCTGCTCCCCAGCTTGACCACCTCGGCTATGCCCTGCATCAAGCAGAGCACAGGCTGCTGCCACAGCAAAAGCAACATCCACGTCCCTCACCTCTTCAGACAGCTCTCAGCACAGCATGTTCAGCCAGCAAAGCTGATAACTGCAGAGTTTGATTCGCCCACGGTCTGCACTGTAGTGGTGATGCCAGCCCTTGTGAATTTTAAGTCAAGCTGGGGCCCCTGGTGCCAGAGCTCCCTGTACGTCAGTGTACTCTGACAGCTGCTGCTCTTCAAAATGAAACTGATTTGAAGCCCAAGATCATGAATATGGCACTATTAAACCTTCGATAGTTAATGACCTTATTACTTCACATCACCTAGACCTCATGTTTCTTAATGAAACCTTAGATTATAGCAACAGTGCAGCTGTGCTTATACAACCAGTGAAGTTGGGACGTTGTGTAAAACAAATAAAAACGGAATACGATGATTTGCAAATCCTTTTCAACCCATATTCAACTGAATCCACTACAAAGACGAGATATTTAATGTTCAAACAGATAAACTTTATTGTTTTTTGCAAATATTCACTCATTTTGAATTTGATGCCTGCAACACGTTCCAAAGAAGTTGGGACAGGGGCAACAAAAGACTGGGAAAGTTGAGGAATGCTCAAAAAGCACCTGTTTGGAACATTCCACAGGTGAACAGGTTAATTGGAAACAGGTGAGTGTCATGATTGGGTATAAAGGGAGCATCCCTGAAAGGCTCAGTCATTCACAAGCAAGGACGGGGCGAGGTTCACCACTTAGTGAACAACTGCGTGAGCAAATAGTCCAACAGTTTAAGAACAACGTTTCTCAACGTGCAACTGCAGGAATTTAGGGATTTCATCATCTACAGTCCATAATATCATCAGAAGATTCAGAGAATCTGGAGAAATCTCTGCAGGTAAGCGGCGAGGCAGAAAACCAACACTGAATGCCCGTGACCTTCGACCCCTCAGGCGGCGCTGCATTAAAAACCCACATCATTCTGTAATGGATATTCCCACATGGGCTCAGGAACACTTCGGAAAACCACTGTCAGTGAACTCAGTTCGTCGCTCCATCTACAAGTGCAGGTTAAAACTCTGCCATGCAAAGCGAAGCCACATATCAACACCACCCAGAAACGCCGCCGGCTTCTCTGGGCCGAGCTCATCTGAGATGGACTGACGCAGAGTGGAAAAGTGTCCTGTGGTCTGACGCGTCCACATTTCACACTGTTTCTGGAAATCATGGACGTCGTGTCCTCCGGGCCAAATAGGAAAAGGACTGTCCGGATTGTTTTCAGCGCAAAGTTCAAAAGCCAGCATCACTGATGGTGTGGGGGTGAGTTAGTGCCCATGGCAGGGGTAACCTGCACATCTGTGAAGGCCCCATTAATGCTGAAAGGTACATACAGGTTTTGGAGCAACATCTGCTGCCATCCAAGCAGCGTCTTTTTCAGGGACGTCCCTGCTTATTTCAGCAAGACGATGCCGAGCCACATTCTGCACGTGTTACAACAGCGTGGCTTCGTAGTAAAAGAGTGCGGGTACTAGACTGGCCTGCCTGCAGTCCAGACCGTCTCCCATTGAAAATGTGTGGCGCATTATGAAGCTCAAAATACGACAGCGGAGACCCCCGGACTGCTGAGCAGCTGAAGCTGTACATCAAGCAGGAATGGGAAAGAATTCCACCTACAAAGCTTCAACAATCCGTGTCCTCAGTTCCCAAACGCTTATTGAGTGTTAAAGGAAAGGTGATGTAACACAGCGGGAAACACGCCCCTGTCCCAACTTCTCTGGAACGTGTTGCAGGCATTAAATTCAAAATGAGTGAATATTTGCAAAAAACAAAGTTTATCTGTTTGAACATCTCGTCTTTGTAGTGGATTCAGTTGAATATGAGTTGTAAAGGATTTGTAAATCATCATCTTCTGTTTTTATTTATGTTTTACACAACGTCCCAACTTGGGGTTGTAGAACGTAAACAGATCCAGTAGAAAAGATGGTTTCATATGGTTGTATATTTCAGTGTGAACAGCCAACCCTTGGAGATGTCCTCTGAATACTTCAGTACTGTGATAATGGTACCCCACCGATTTTATCACTAACGATTTACAGGCCACCAAAGTGCTGTACTGACTTTATTCATGAACTCGCTGAGCTGCTAAGTTATTTTAACTGACAATCATTTCCTTATCACTGGTGACGTTATTGTCCACCTGGATAACCATTATACATATATATATACATATATATATATATATATATATATATATATATATATATATATATATATATATATATATATATATATAATTATACAGAATTGAGATATGAATGAAGAAAACAGTGTTAATATATACGCATAATTAACGAGAAGGAATGAAACTGATATTTGGTCAGGAAGTCTTCTCACATCTGGTCTCTTCAAGATGAGCTGGCCTGTAACCTCAAGGCCACAATGATCCACTGTAGCTTCTATCAGCTCGCCAGGCTTCTGCGGAGGCGAACAGGAGATTAGACCTGAACAGACTGAGGAGGAGCTGATTTAGTGACTTTCTTGCAGCTGGAGAGCAGTGACAGTCCACCCTAAGTTCATGAGCAACCTGCATAGCAAACATATATATATATATATATATATAATATGGGGACACATGGGGTGTGACGCCAGCCGCCGCGCGGACAGAGTCTCAGGCGCCAGTCGCCGTGTGGATAGTGTCTCTGCTAGTGAAAGGATCTGAATGTACACGAATGAGAAGGCGCAGATGAACAGTGAAGAAAAAGCCCTAAAGCACTTTGCAGAAGCAGCTCAGGACATTGTTATAAAGCGGTCGTCACTAGAACATCTTCACAGCTGACACAGTTCCAGTTTCGTAGTGCTTTCACAAGGACCAAGCTCCTGAATGTGAAGCTGTGTTGAGACCCACAGCGTCCTGTTTACATTTGATGTGTTTACAGGTGAAACTGATGGACTGTGTATCGTGTGGGAGGTGAAGTCTGTACAGTATTAATATGAAGGTCAAATGTTTTCAAGTCTGAAAGAAGAACAACTTATTTTATTCTTCCCACCAGTATATAGATCTCAAGGTGTGTGTGTGTGTGTGTGTGTGTGTGTGTGTGTGAATGTTGATGTTTCATCCAGCTCCACCCAATGAGAGATAACAGCACACACACACTGGGGACAGTGCAAAGGCTACCAACCATTTTCCAGCAGCTCCACAAAGCCTGAAACTCAGGACAGCAGGATGATTAACAGTGGACAGTTACAGTGGACAACTACTGAGGACAGTTCAGTGGACAGTTACTGAGGACGGTTACAGTGGACAGTTACTGAGGACAGTTCAGTGGACAGTTACTGAGGACGGTTCCAGTGGACAGTTACTGAGGACGGTTCCAGTGGACAGTTACTGAGGACGGTTCAGTGGACAGTTACTGAGGACGGTTCCAGTGGACAACTACTGAGGACAGTTCAGTGGACAGTTACTGAGGACGGTTCCAGTGGACAGTTACTGAGGACGGTTCCAGTGGACAGTTACTGAGGACGGTTCAGTGGACAGTTACTGAGGACGGTTACAGTGGACAGTTACTGGGGACGGTTACTGGGGACAGTTCAGTGGACAGTTACTGGGGATGGTTACTGGAATAGTTTCAGAGGAATTTACTGTGGTAATTGTCCCCTGGATGGTTCCTGTACACAGATACTGATGGCGCTGTGGTCAATCGTCCGTCAGTTCCCAAAGTCTCCCAAAGCGCTGCTGACTGTGGGCAGCCTTTTGACTGCTTACATCATGATGATTCCCCTTTTCAGCGAGTGAGTCAATTATATATTACATAAAGAAATATATAAGAAAACAGATCATGTGGAGATTTTACAGTGTGGAAATAGTAGAAAGTAGAAGAAAGTGTAGATATAATAATGCAGAGATATTAGACTGTAGAGATATTAGTGTGTACATAGAGAGTAGAGATTTTAGTGTAAAAATGTTAGTGTAGATATTAGACAGTAGATATTTTAGTGTAGAGATATTAGACAGTAGATATTTTAGTGTAAAGATATTAGTGTAGATATTAGATGGTAGAGATATTAGGCAGTAGAGATTGTGTCAATATTACAGTAGAGATTTTAGTGTAGTGATATTAGTGTAGATATTAGACAATACAGATATTAAAGTGTAGTGATATTAGACAGTACAGATATTAGACAACATGTTAGTGTAGAGATATTAGACTGTCAATATTACAGTAGAGATTAGTGTAGTGATATTTGACAGTACAGATATTAGAAAGCTGATTTTAGTGTACAGATATTAGAGTAGATACTACAGTAGAGATTTTAGTGTAGTGATATTAGACAGTAGAGATGTTAGTGTAGAGATATTAATGTGTAGAGATTTTAGAGTATAATGATTGCTGGGTTTAGTTTCTGGCCCTCTGTGTACTGAACTACATGAACTCTACAATATAAAGAATGTAAAAGGAGCTGATCACTAAAGAGCTTTTCTCCAGAAGACTGAGCTCTCTGCTGCAGGTCACTGTCAGATTCAGATTCATTTATTAAAATTTAGTCTAATGACCTCATATGAAACCCACAGAGTCCCCACTGACCAATACATCAGAGCTGTTCCTGAAGGAATATCTGACTGAACTAAAGCAGAGCTCCTCCTCCAGGATGTGGTCATAGCCTCTGTTTTCAGTCGTTTTCTTCATATGTTGGTTTCTCCTTAACAGAGCTTGACTCACCTGATCTTAGATCAAATCAACCCAATTCCTCCCCGTTACAGTCAACAAACGTGTGTATGATAATACTGCAGAGGTAAGTAGTTACTGTAGAGGGCTCCAGGTTATGAACATGGTTTATAAATATGATATGAAGACCAAATGAGTCAGAAAGTATTCAGTAACAGCATTTTTAAATATGGTTACTTATTGCTTGTGTTGATATACAAACAAACGCAAACACGAGTACAGTCTAATCTGGAAACATCGCTGATGAAACTGAAGTAGGATTTTCTTAAACTCCCTTTTAATGCAGATTTATTTCAGTTTTCTGATAAATGTAGTGATTTCACTGTTATATAAGAATTTATCAGAGATTTAAACAGTTTATAGCTAATAATATCTCAGAAATATTGAAGTGGTAATTGTTTGCTAATATTGGCAGAGAAATCCCTGTGAACACGGCACCTTTGACAAACATTATTCTATGCATTATTAAAGTGAAGGGCAGATTGATTTGAGTAGATTAATGATTCACTGCCACTGAACTAACGTAGCACACTAATCATAGCTGTGTGCAGTGAAAGAATCTGGAGAGTTTATCTGAGTGTCTGATCTTCTGCAGGGACTGTTTAAACCGCCTGTTTCTTTACTGAACTAAACCCTAAACCACTAAAACACGATAAACCTGTCCATATTTAATCTGCCCTAATGACTGTGTGGAAATATGCTTTCCAGACTGCATCCGGCCAATCAGACGCAGGAGTTTTACCACAAAGTGCGCTGTTCCCGCCTCCAGGCCAAGATCTCCAACATGAGCACCACGAAAAAGTGAGATAACTGTATATAACACGGGAGAATTATTACAGACCCGCTGTAACGTCCCGCGCTCTCTAACTGTATATAACACGGGAGAATTATTACAGACCCTCTGTAACGTCCCACGCTCGCTAACTGTATATAACACGGGAGAATTATTACAGACCCGCTGTAACGTCCCACGCTCTCTAACTGTATATAACACGGGAGAATTATTACAGACCCTCTGTAACGTCCCACGCTCGCTAACTGTATATAACACGGGAGAATTATTACAGACCCGCTGTAACGTCCCGCGCTCGCTAACTGTATATAACACGGGAGAACGATTACAGACCCGCTGTAACGTCCCACGCTCTCTAACTGTATATAACACGGGAGAACTATTACAGACCCTCTGTAACGTCCCACGCTCGCTAACTGTATATAACACGGGAGAATTATTACAGACCCGCTGTAACGGCCGCCGCTCGCTAACTGTATATAACACGGGAGAATTATTACAGACCCGCTGTAACGTCCGCCGCTCTCTAACTGTATATAACACGGGAGAATTATTACAGACCCGCTGTAACGTCCCGCTCTCGCTAACTGTATATAACACGGGAGAATTATTACAGACCCGCTGTAACGTCCCACGCTCTCTAACTGTATATAACACGGGAGAATTATTACAGACCCGCTGTAACGTCCCACGCCCTCTAACTGTATATAACACGGGAGAATTATTACAGACCCGCTGTAACGTCCCACGCTCTCTAACTGTATATAACACGGGAGAATTATTACAGACCCGCTGTAACGTCCCACGCTCTCTAACTGTATATAACACGGGAGAATTATTACAGACCCGCTGTAACGTCCCACGCTCTCTAACTGTATATAACACGGGAGAATTATTACAGACCCGCTGTAACGTCCCGCGCTCGCTAACTGTATATAACACGGGAGAACGATTACAGACCCGCTGTAACGTCCCACGCTCTCTAACTGTATATAACACGGGAGAACTATTACAGACCCGCTGTAACGTCCCACGCTCTCTAACTGTATATAACACGGGAGAACTATTACAGACCCGCTGTAACGTCCCACGCTCGCTAACTGTATATAACACGGGAGAATTATTACAGACCCGCTGTAACGTCCCACGCTCGCTAACTGTATATAACACGGGAGAATTATTACAGACCCGCTGTAACGTCCCGCGCTCTCTATCTGTATATAACACGGGAGAATTATTACAGACCCGCTGTAACGTCCCACGCTCGCTAACTGTATATAACACGGGAGAATTATTACAGACCCGCTGTAACGTCCCACGCTCGCTAACTGTATATAACACGGGAGAATTATTACAGACCCGCTGTAACGGCCGCCGCTCGCTAACTGTATATAACACGGGAGAATTATTACAGACCCGCTGTAACGTCCGCCGCTCTCTAACTGTATATAACACGGGAGAATTATTACAGACCCGCTGTAACGTCCCGCTCTCGCTAACTGTATATAACACGGGAGAATTATTACAGACCCGCTGTAACGTCCCACGCTCTCTAACTGTATATAACACGGGAGAATTATTACAGACCCGCTGTAACGTCCCACGCCCTCTAACTGTATATAACACGGGAGAATTATTACAGACCCGCTGTAACGTCCCACGCTCTCTAACTGTATATAACACGGGAGAATTATTACAGACCCGCTGTAACGTCCCACGCTCTCTAACTGTATATAACACGGGAGAATTATTACAGACCCGCTGTAACGTCCCACGCTCTCTAACTGTATATAACACGGGAGAATTATTACAGACCCGCTGTAACGTCCCGCGCTCGCTAACTGTATATAACACGGGAGAATTATTACAGACCCGCTGTAACGTTCACCGCTCACTAACTGTATATAACACGGGAGAATTATTACAGACCCGCTGTAACGTCCCACGCTCGCTAACTGTATATAACACGGGAGAATTATTACAGACCCGCTGTAACGTCCCACGCTCTCTAACTGTATATAACACGGGAGAATTATTACAGACCCGCTGTAACGTCCCACGCTCTCTAACTGTATATAACACGGGAGAATTATTACAGACCCGCTGTAACGTCCCGCGCTCTCTAACTGTATATAACACGGGAGAATTATTACAGACCCGCTGTAACGTCCCGCGCTCTCTAACTGTATATAACACGGGAGAATTATTACAGACCCGCTGTAACGTCCCACGCTCTCTAACTGTATATAACACGGGAGAATTATTACAGACCCGCTATAACGGCCCACGCTCGCTAACTGTATATAACACGGGAGAATTATTACAGACCCGCTGTAACGTCCCGCGCTCTCTAACTGTATATAACACGGGAGAATTATTATAGATCACTTTAATGTAGCAATATAGTAATAATATTTCCCTGTTTATAACTATAGCTATATAGTGTTATTATAAGTAATGCTGTAAATATATAATGTATCATTTTCTAAAAAGCCATAACCCTATTTATTAATTTTGGATCATTGTATAATTAAACCCTTTCTGTAAAATTTATATCTCACTGTTCATTCCGCTTCTGTTTGTTGTTGTCAGGATGGACATGCAGGCGTTTTGTGTTGCTTTAGATGATCTCTTCACCTGTTCTGTCAAACCCAACATCACTCTCAGGGAAACATATAGGTACTGTGTGTGTGTGTGTGTGTGTTCTGAATTTGTGTGTGTTAATAGTCTCTCATAGCATTTAGCATGTCACCTAATGGTCAATGGCATGTGGTCAGTAAACACTGTGGAAGCTCCAGGTGATCTTTGTCCTGTAAAATAAACAGCCCATACAAACTCCGACGCACTGAGCTCCTGACTGTTCACTTAAACTACACACAGCAGCCGACACAACAAACACCAGCCCAGGTCAACAGCCAGCACTGGCCAGAGCCGGACCGACCAGCCCAGGTCAACAGCCAGCACTGGCCAGAGCCGAACCGACCAGCCCAGATCAACAGCCAGCACTGGCCAGAGCCGGACCGACCAGCCCAGGTCAACAGCCAGCGCTGGCCAGAGCCGGACGAAGCTCACAGTCAGGCAGGTGGGTAGGGAGAAAGCTCATAGGCAGGCAGGCAGGTAGGGAGAAGCTCACAGGCAGGGAGGCAGATAGGCAGGTAGGGAGAAGCTCACAGTCAGGCAGGTGGGTAGGGAGAGGCTCACAGTCAGGCAGGCAGGTAGGGAGAAGCTCACAGTCAGGCAGGCAGGCAGGGAGAAGCTCACAGGCAGGCAGGGAGAAGCTCACAGTCAGGCAGGCAGGGAGAAGCTCACAGTCAGGCAGGCAGGGAGAAGCTCACAGTCAGGCAGGCAGGCAGGGAGAAGCTCACAGTCAGGCAGGCAGGCAGGGAGAAGCTCACAGTCAGGCAGGCAGGCAGGCAGGGAGAAGCTCACAGTCAGGCAGGCAGGCAGGCAGGGAGAAGCTCACAGTCAGGCAGGCAGGCAGGCAGGCAGGGAGAAGCTCACAGTCAGGCAGGCAGGCAGGGAGGAAGGAGGAAAGTGGCAGGCAGGCAAGCAGGTGGTGCCCAGTGGAATAAATCCAAATTGTTTGTAATCCACAAAAGACAGAGTTCAAAGTTTAACACACATTCCAGTGGGTTCTCTAAATTCCAGTGGGTTCTCTGAATTCCAGTGGGTGTAGCTCAAAGGTTAAAGGTTAAAGGTTAAAGCGGTTAAACTATCCAATTACTGCATCTTCCATCGTCTGAGACTGGCCACCATGTGGAAGACGCCATCTTTATCTGAACAGGTGGCCTAAGGCCGTGTCAAAATAAAAGTCCCAGACTAAAGACCAGCAAGAGAAATGGGAGAATTAAAAATTTAACTAAATTGGGCTCCAACAAGAACAAAACCTGAAAATCTGCTGTGTGACGTGATGCGGCTACGGTGAGAGCCCACCACCCATGAGCTCCAAACTCTGTTCTCTACAGTGTTTTGGTGGAGAAGTAGGTTCTTTATTCAGGCCTCTGTCTCATCACTGAACTATCAGTTCCTCTTTCTGTTGGCTCCAGTATTTACAGCACCTTTAAATCTGCACATCATGCAGCACATCTTAGCATGAGGCCTGTACAACATGGTACGGAGACCTTCCGGAAAGCAAGAGTATTGAAACAAGAAGTTACGGCTGACCAGTCAAGTGTTCCTAATCACTCAGGTGAACTTTAAACCGTGAACGGGATTAATTGTGGCACATATAGATTTCATCTTTCCTTTCAATCAATATGCTGTAAATAAAGGGTAGAATCTGTTAACGTGATAAAAGAAGAAGAATAAATGGTAGTTGGCGAAGAACTCCTTCACAAGAACTGCTCATTAGCAGGGTTGATCTGGCCTGGATGCTGTGAAATCTCCTGCCTGATGGCAGGATGGTCAACAGGCTGTGTGCTGAATGACGCTGTCTGACTGGATCTTTTTGATTTTCCGGAGGCAGCGGGAGGATGAGGGTGAGGTGAGGATTCTCTCCATGGTGCACCTGTAGAAGTTGGTGAGAATCTGAGGAAGCGGTCCAAACTTCCTGAGCCTGAGCAGGAAGAGGAGATGCTGACGGGCAGATCTCACACTAGTGTTGGTGTGGAGGGACCAGGTGAGGTCATCAGTGAGGTGTATGCCGAGAAACTTCTGCTCCATTGATGAACAGGGCAGAGTAACCACCCCTCTGCCGCTTCCTGTAGTCCACGATCATCTCCTTTGTTCTGCTGATGTTGAGACAGACACTGTTGTCATGGCACCACTCTGACAGAGCGCTGACCTCGTCTCTGTAGACTGTTTCATCTCCATCGGTGATGAGGCCCAGGATGGTGGTGTCATCTGCAAACTTGAAGATGATGTTAGACGTGTCTTTGGCTACACAGTCATGTATATACAGGGAGTACAGGAGGGGGCTGAGCACACATCCCTGGGGAGCCCCTGTGCCCAGAGTCAGTGTGGAGGAGAAGCTGTTCCCAACTTTCCCCAGCAGGGGTCTGCTCATCAGGAAGTCCAGTATCCAGCTGCAGAGATGAGAGTTCAAACCCAGGTCTGTGAGCTTAGGAGTGAGTTTGGCAGGGATGGTTGTGTTGAATGCTGAGCTGTAATCTATGAGCAGCATCGGACATGTGTGTTCTGTCTGTCCAGGAGTGTGAGAGCAGTGTTCAGTGGCGTCGTCTGTGGATCTGCTGGAGTGGTATGCAGATTGGTGAGGGTCCATGGTGGCTGGAAGTGTTGAGCAGATGTGAGCTTTGACCAGCCGCTCAAAGCACTTCACCACTGTAGATGATTTCTTGGGGACTGGAACAAGTGTGGTTTCCTTAAAGCACTTGGGTTAACCATCACTCCATCACTCCATCTGATCATCACACCATCTGACCATCACACCATCACTCCATCTAATCATCACACCATCTGACCATCACACCATCTGACCATCACTCCATCAGATCATCACACCATCTGACCATCACTCCATCTGACCATCACTCCATCTGACCATCACTCCATCACTCCATCATTCCATCTGACCATTACTCCATCACTCAATCTAACCATCACCCAATCTGACCATCACTCCATCACTCCGTCACTCCATCAATCCACCACCCCATCTGACCATCACTGACAGCTTCATATCTAATCTGGGTTTAATTTACAAACAGCCGCCTGTCAGATCTAGTAAATCACTGCAGGGACTCCTTCCTCCAGCCTGTTTTACACATTTACATATTCATTAAGACAGACGTGTAAAACGTACAGCACTAATCCCGAGAGGTGCTCTTCACTCAGTGGACACAAGTTACATCGAGAAACGACAAGGTCCACTTAACCTCAGACTAGACCTAGTCCTGATATCTCACTTCATATGAAATGAGATTATCCACTAGATCAACTTTACAAACACAAGCCCTTAAAAAATCAGAGCTTCAGTCTATTAATGACCCACTCTCTCTCTCTCTCTCTCTGTCTCTCTCTCTCTCTCTCTCTCTCTATCTGTCTCTCTCTCTCTCTGTCTCTCTCCCTCTCTCTCTCTCTCTCTCTCTCTGTCTCTCTCTCTGTCTCTCTCTCTCCCTCTCTCTCTCTCTCTGATAGAGTGCAGTTGCGTTCCTGCTGTAATGCGTCCGGTTCTCTGTTCCTGACCCAGAAGAACTCTGAGGTTAACCAGAACGTTCCGTATGAAACCAGGCCAAACGTCAAATACAAACTCAGACCTAACGTGTACAGCAAGCTGCCTCAGGTACGGCTCAGTCGGGAGTCTCTGTCTCTCTGTGTCTCTCTGTGAGCGCGTGTTCAGTCAGCCTGGTCTTTGTGCAGCGTGGCTGTTGCTGAATACAGCCTTTAGTGCTACAGTAGGAAAGTCACTAAAACTGCCTTTTTCCACCCCAGAAACTGTGAGTTCTTCATTCTAGCATAGGAGGAGAAGCTTATTCATTTTATAGCTACTAAGTAGTAATAAGATATAGTTGATCCAAATTCGGTTGCACATGTTCTCTCCAAGACTAGAGAGTTAATTCAGTCCTGTTCTGAAGACTTCACTGTTAGCTCGGCTTAAACTGTTTATTCAAACAGGTGTGTGTGTGTGTGTGTGTGTGTGTGTGTGTGTGTGTGTGTGTGTGTGCAGGACATGCCCTGGAGGGGGCGCTCTCTGGACCGCTGTGCTGTGGTGGGCAGTAGTGGGATTCTACTCAACAGTAGCTGTGGAAGAGAAATCAACAGTGCAGACTTCGTCATCAGGTAGAGCCCATTATTGTGTAAAACCCCTCCTCCCTTAAACAAAACCATCAGGTAAAACCATCAGTAAATCTCCTCAACTATAAAACACCACATTGAGTAAAACCAGTTATTAATTCAGTGTATTAATATCTACCACAATAAACGAGTATGGCATGCGCCCGTCCCCTGAAAACGGCCGTGAGAGCCTGCAGGAAGACGGAAGCCCGGTGAGGACGGTGGGAAGAGGAGACCCGTGAGAACGCCAGGCTTCATCCTTACTTGGAGTTTGGGCCCCGCCTTCCCGCCAGCTCTCACAGCCGTTATCGGGCCCGAGGAGACAGATTTATGCCACAATAAGGTTGTAAGCATATCTATAAAAAGGGGGAACAAAATAAAAGATACTTTAAAAGGTCCATTTTAGGTGGGTAACTAAAGCCCTGTCATGATCAGCACAGACACTGCAGTTAGAATGGACAGATACTGTACTGAAGGAGGTGTGTAGGTCAGTTGGAAGTGTGAAATGGCTTTATTTGGGGCAGTTCAAGACTCAGAGCTCATAGATCATGCAGGAGTTGAAAACACAGGCAAGCAACATCAGAGGCACATCCACGGTCAAAGAACCAGAAGACAGCGTGAGGGACAAAACAGGAAAAACCACTGAAATGGTTTGTGTTCAGGTGAAACAAAGTCTTTGATTACAGTTTAGTGTAAACAGAAAGCAGCAGACACTCCGGCAGGTCGAGAGGTTACAGCCTCACTAAGAGGGAGAGACAGAAGGTAACAGAGTCATGAGGCTCTCTGCGATGTCAGCACCCCTCCATTCCACCGTCACTCCTAGTTTACCACAACACTCTTTGATTCTGAGAGGAAGGTCAGCTTACGTTCCACCTGTTGCTCTTTGTGGAGCAAACACTTTCGTATGGCTTGTAGCCGTTTCTTGTTCGAGCCTTTTTATTGGCTTTGAGGTAGTTTTAATGTCTGCCTGTTAATCCAGAAGAGCATTTGTGAGGTCAGACATTGATGTTGGACGAGAGGGTTTGACTTACAATCTCCATTCTAGTTCATCCCAATGGTGTATGATGGGGTTGAGATCAGGGCTCTGCGTGGACCAGTCAAGTTCTTCCACACCAAACTCACCCAGTCAGGCCTTTGCTTTGGTCACTGGGGCTCAGTCATGCAGGAACAGGAAAGGTTCTTCCCAAAACTGTTCCCACAAAGCTGGAAGATACAATTGTCCAAAGTCTCTTGGTGCTGAAGCTTTAAGGTTTCCCTTCACTGGAACTAAGGGTTCTAAACCAACCCCTGAGAAACACCCCCATATCATCATCCCTCCTCCACCAAACTATACAGCTGGCACAGTGCAGTCAGGCAGGTAACATTCTTCTGGCATTCGCCAAACCCAGACTCGTCCACCAGAATGACAGGTAGAGAAGCTGATTGGTCACTGCAGAGAACACATTTCACTGCTCCGGAGTCCAGTGGTGGGGATTTACACCATTACATCTGACACTTGGCATTGAGTATTTTGATCTCAGGCTTGTGCAGCTACTCAGGCGTGGAAACCCATTTTGTGAAGCTTCTTATGCTCAGCTCCTAGGCTTAGCACTTCCAGTTGACTGCCACTTACTTTTTTCCATAGAGTGTATCTCCCCCTGCCTCCGCTGAGAGATAAACTGTGCTGCTTCTTGAAGGCCACAGAAATGTGATTCCCATTTTGTGGCCATTGTGCTGATCATATTTCTTTTTGTGCATCTTTAATTCTAACAACTCTTCTCGTTCTAATGTGTCTGTGCAGATTTAACATGGCTCCAGTCAATAGCAGCGATGTGGGTGTGAAATGTGATCTGATGAACATCAACCCGAGTCAGATCAACAGAGAGTAAGTCGCTGCCTCATCCACACACATATACAGGTAGACGAAGATAAACTCACACAAAATTGTTTCACTTTGTGTTGCAGGTTTTCTGACTTCATGCGTAACGACAGCCGTTTAAGACGGAAGCTGGATGGATACACTAACACGACCTTCATGATCGCCGCCTTCGCCTACACATTCTGCACTAAACAGTCCGTTAACCTGCTGCAGGCGATGTGGCCTGAGCGCCACCTGCTGTTCTTAAGCCCCACCTACCTGCGCACACTGGACCAATTCTGGAGGCGCCGTGGCCTGCGGGCACCGCGCCTATCCACGGGATTTATGCTGATCAGCTCGGCGCTGGAGCTGTGCCACAACGTGCACGTGTACGGATTCTGGCCGTTTGGAACTGACCTGCACCAGCGGCCGGTGAATTATCATTACTACGATAAAATACAGGCAAGCCGTGTAATGCATGCCATGCCCGAGGAATTCCTGCGCTTACTGCAGCTCCACAGCCAGGGAGCGCTGACACTGCACCTGCAGCCCTGCACCTGAACACCAGGGGGCAGCGCTGTGGAGGACAGTTTTTCTGAATGAACTCCAAGTGCTGTCGCCTCACAGCAAGTAGGGCCAGGGTTCGAGTCCCCGGCCAGGTGACCGGGGTCCTCTCTGTGTGGAGTCTGCATGTTCTCCCAGTGTCTGCGTGGTGTCCAGTTGGACATGGTAAACTGCCCCTAGGTGTGAGTGAATGTGTCTGTCCATCTGCCCTGCAATGTCCAACTGGCCTGACTGCATGTCTTTGGACACGGGGAGAACATGCAGACTCCACACAGAGAGGACCCCGGTCGCCTGGCCGGGGAGGTTACTGTAAAAAACGATGTTCTAATAAAAACTCAATGAAGTAATCAATTACAACTTCATTGCAGTCGTTCTGTTGAAGGTAAAAATCTGCTTTCTGCATTAGCGCTGATTTGTAAAGAATTTATTTGTAAATTATGGTAAAATAGGGAAAATAAACATTTGGTCAATAACAAAAGTTCAGCTCAATGCTCTGTAACATAACCTTTGTTGGCAATGACAGAGGTCAAACGTTTCCTGCAAGTCTTCACCAGGTTTGCACACTGTAGCTGGTATTTTGGCCCGTTCCTCCTGCAGATCTCCTCTAGAGCAGTGATGTTCTGGGGCTGTCGCTGGGCAACACGGACTTTCAACTCCCTCCACAAATTTTCTGTGGGGTTGAGGTCTGGAGACTGGCTAGGCCACTCCAGGACCTTGAAATGCTTTTTACGGAGGCACTCCTTCGTTGCCCGAGCGGTGTGTTTGGGATCATTGTCATGCTGGAAGACCCAGCCACGTTCCATCTTCAATGCTCTCACTGATGGAAGGAGGTTTTGGCTTAAAATCTCACGATACATGACCCCGTTCATTCTTCCCTCAACACGGGTCAGTCGTCCTGTCCCCTTTGCAGAAAAACAGCCCCAAAGCCTGATGTTTCCACCTCCATGCTTCACAGTATGTTTGGTGTTCTTGGGATGCAACTCAGCATTCTTCTTTCTCCAAACACGACGAGTTGAGTTTTTACCAAAAAGTTCTATTTTGGTTTCATCTGACCACATGACATTCTCCCAGTCCTCTTCCGGATCATCCGTATGCTCTCTGGAAAACTTCAGACGGGCCTGGACATGTACTGGCGTAAGCAGGGGGCACGCCTGGCACTGCAGGATCTGAGTCCCTCTCGGCGTTGTGTGTTACTGAGGGTAGCCTTTGTTACTTTGGTCCCAGCTCTCTGCAGGTCATTCATCAGGTCCCTCCGTGTAGTTCTGGGATTTCTGCTCACCGTTCTCATGATCATTTTGACCCCACGGGATGAGATCCTGCGTGGGGCCCCAGATCGAGGGAGATCAATGGTCTTGTATGTCTTCCATTTTCTTACAGTTGCTCCCACAGTTGATTTATTCCCACCAACCTGCTTGCCTGTTGTAGATTCACTCTTCCCAGCCTGGTGCAGGTCTACAGTTTTCTCCCTGGTGTCCTTCGACAGCTCTTTGGTCTTGGCCATGGTTGAGTTTGGAGTCTGACTGTTTGAGGCTGTGGACAGGTGTCTTTTATACAGATAACGAGGTCAAACAGGTGCCATTAATACAGGTAACAAGTGGAGGACAGAGGAGCTTCTTAAAGAAGTTACAGGTCTGTGAGAGCCAGAAATCCTGCTTGTTTGTAGGTGACCAAATATTTATTTTCCACCATAATTTACAAATAAATTCTTTAAAAATCCTCCAATGAGATTTTTCCTGGATTTTTTTCTCATTTTGTCTCTCGTAGTTGAAGTGTAGCTATGATGAAAATTACAGACGTCTCGTCTTTCTGAGTAGGAGAACTTCACAATCAGCGGCTGACTGAATACTTTTTTGCCCCACTGTAAGCCTCGAGGGACTACAATAGTGCGATGATACAGCCTACAAACTCTCAGCATTCAGTTCCGATGAACTCGCCGCTCAGGGTTTATAATCTGTGCCGTTTTCTCCACAGAAGCACGTAAGGTGGGACTGTTTGAACAAGCAGCGTTTTATTGGCTCTCCGAGTGATGAAGATTTATCTTTATGTAGTCATTCAAATAGTTCAGCTATTCCCACGCATCACGTTTACATACCAGTCCAGGAGAAAACATTTCCAAACGATTTCTCAGGAAATGTGAGCCGATGTTTCGCCAAAACAGAATATATTTTTCATGTCCTTCATATTTTACAGGTTATTTGTGCTGAGAATAAAATAGACAAACAGACTAAAGCAAACATCTCATAATACAGCCGTTAAACGTTCGATCACAAAGATGCCTAAACATAATCCATTTTCAAGTGTTTATTCAGAGTTTGGTTCTTATCCTGTTTGAATAAAGTTGGCATTCAGCATCCCATTTGAATTTGAGTGCTTATGTGCAGTGGAAACTTTCCTTTGTTTAGTCTCAGCTTGGTGTTAAAAAGCACTGAAATTGTTCGTTTATCTGCAGCATCTATAACTCCTGCACTGAGCGGCTCTACAGGAAGCTGCTGTGTTCTGCTGAAACAGCTGCCGGAGGCTCGGGATCCAGTTTGGCACAAACAAAGCGCTGCTCACAAAGAAAGGAAGGAAAGTTGAGCCACTGAACTTTTATTACACAAAGAAGGCAAATAATTTAAAGCACTTTGTACAAAGCTCAGAGTAGAAAAGACAGAAACGCTGATCAGTGTAACTGTTCTCTCGCTTTAGGGCTTTAACTCATTCCTCATTCTGACCTCGTATAAAAGTTTACAGGAATGTAAAAAATAGTCCATAAGAAATTAAAAAAAACATTCAATATTCAGACTACAGTTATAAAACTATTAAACCAGGGATCAAACCCGCTGCCTGTGCTGGAGCTGAATGGCAACAGTTCCAGAGGACACACTGATATCTGTGTTAAATTACACACACACACACACACACACACACACGCACACACGCACACTCAGGCGGAGCGTTAGGGGTCTACGAAGGACACCATGATGTACCGAGTCCCCTGAGTGGTGGGTAAACCCTCGTGGAAGTGTGTGAGACGACCCGGGTGCATGAAGGACCAGCCTTTCCGCGGAGATTCCACTGTACAGTTGTACCGAACAAATCGGCAGCCTCCGCCCTGCACACACACACACACACACACACACACACACACACACACACACACACATTACACACACACACATTACACACACACACACAACACAGAATACACACATTACACAACACAGAATACACACATTACACAACACAGAATACACACACAAAATCACACAGACCCGAGTGATTCACAGCATCCAGAAAAACAGAGGAGTGCTTCTTTACCACCAGAAATGACACTGTGATGAATCAGATACTGACTCTAAACTGACACTGATTCTAAACTGACACCGATTCAATCACAGATACTGATTCTAAACTGACACTGATTCTAAAGTGACACTGATTCTAAAGTGACACTGATCAGAACTCATCACAGACACTGATTCATCACAGACACTGATTCAATCACAGATACTGATTCAATCACAGATACTGATTCTAAAGTGACACTGATCAGAACTCATCACAGACACTGATTCATCACAGACACTGATTCTAAACTGACACTGATTCTAAACTGACACTGATTCAATCACAGATACTGATTCTAAACTGACACTGATTCAATCACAGATACTGATTCTAAAGTGACACTGATTCTAAAGTGACACTGATCAGAACTCATCACAGACACTGATTCATCACAGACACTGATTCAATCACAGATACTGATTCAATCACAGATACTGATTCTAAAGTGACACTGATCAGAACTCATCACAGACACTGATTCATCACTGACACAGATTCTAAACTGACACAGATTCTAAACTGACACGGATTCATCACAGATACTGATTCTAAACTGACACTGATTCAATAACAGATACTGATTCTAAACTGATACGGATTCATCACAGATACTGATTCTAAACCGACACTGATTCATCACAGATACTGATTCTAAACTAACACTGATTCATTACAGATACTGATTCTAAACTGACACTGATTCTAAACTGACACTGATTCTAAACTGACACTGATTCTAAACTGACACTGATTCAATCACAGATACTGATTCTAAAGTGACACTGATTCTAAACTGACACTGATTCAATAACAGATACTGATTCTAAACTGATTCATCACACTGATTCATCACAGACACTGATTCATCACAGACACTGATTCTAAACTAACACTGATTCATCACAGACACTGATTCATCACAGACACTGATTCTAAACTGACACTGATTCATCACAGACACTGATTCAATCACAGATACTGATTCTAAACTGACAATGATTCAATAACAGATACTGATTCTAAACTGACACTGATTCAATCACAGATACTGATTCTAAACTGACACGGATTCTAAACTGACACGGATTCTAAACAGATACTGATTCTAAACCGACACTGATTCAATCACAGATACTGATTCTAAACTAACACTGATTCATCACAGATACTGATTCTAAACTGACACCGATTCTAAACTGACACTGATTCAATCACAGATACTGATTCTAAACTGACACTGATTCAATAACAGATACTGATTCTAAACTGACACTGATTCTAAACTGACACATTCAATCACAGATACTGATTCTAAACTGACACTGATTCATCACAGACACTGATTCAATCACAGATACTGATTCTAAACGGACACTGATTCATCACAGACACTGATTCATCACAGACACTGATTCATCACAGACACTAATTCATCACAGACACTAATTCATCACAGACACTAATTCATCACAGACACTGATTCTAAACTGACACTGATTCTAAACTGACACTGATTCTAAACTGACACTGATTCATCACAGACACTGATTCATCACAGACACTGATTCATCACAGACACTGATTCTAAACTGACACTGATTCTAAACTGACACTGATTCTAAACTGACACTGATTCAATCACAGATACTGATTCTAAACTGACACTGATTCATCACAGACACTGATTCATCACAGATACTGATTCTAAACAGACACTGATTCATCACAGACACTGATTCATCACAGACACTAATTCATCACAGACACTAATTCATCACAGACACTGATTCTAAACTGACACTGATTCAATCACAGATACTGATTCTAAACTGACACGGATTCTAAACTGACACGGATTCTAAACAGATACTGATTCTAAACCGACACTGATTCAATCACAGATACTGATTCTAAACTAACACTGATTCATCACAGATACTGATTCTAAACTGACACCGATTCTAAACTGACACTGATTCAATCACAGATACTGATTCTAAACTGACACTGATTCAATAACAGATACTGATTCTAAACTGACACTGATTCTAAACTGACACTGATTCAATAACAGATACTGATTCTAAACTGACACTGATTCTAAACTGACACTGATTCAATCACAGATACTGATTCTAAACTGACACTGATTCATCACAGACACTGATTCAATCACAGATACTGATTCTAAACGGACACTGATTCATCACAGACACTGATTCATCACAGACACTGATTCATCACAGACACTGATTCATCACAGACACTAATTCATCACAGACACTGATTCTAAACTGACACTGATTCATCACAGACACTGATTCATCACAGACACTGATTCATCACAGACACTGATTCATCACAGACACTGATTCTAAACTGACACTGATTCTAAACTGACACTGATTCTAAACTGACACTGATTCAATCACAGATACTGATTCTAAACTGACACCGATTCATCACAGACACTGATTCATCACAGATACTGATCCTAAACAGACACTGATTCATCACAGACACTGATTCATCACAGACACTAATTCATCACAGACACTAATTCATCACAGACACTGATTCTAAACTGACACTGATTCAATCACAGATACTGATTCTAAAGTGACACTGATTCTAAACTGATTAAAAAGGATCAAATCTTCAGGCTCCGTAAAGTCGAGTATAGGACAGACACATTAAGTAAAGATCGGTGAACGAATCTGTACCTGATAGTCTTTTCCTTTACTGTTTAACGCAATGTTAATGGTAAATGTTGAGGAGTCGTGATGAGGACGGAGTGACGGCTGCTCATCTGGACGATAACGAACCACGAAGTTCATCACTGCATTAGCCTGTAGACACACACACACACACACACACACACACACAGACTGAATATATAAACACACAGAAGAGCACTCAGCAGTGTATCTCTGTGTATTACTGAACCACACTGTAGTATTTAGGTGTGTGTGAGTGTTTTTACCTTCGGATAGTATCCTGGGTAAAGCTTTTCTGTCACTGGGACGATGTAGTCTTTCAGAAATTTGAGCCATTCTTTCTCAAACTGAATCTGATTCATATGAATATCAACTGTCGGAACATTTTCATAACCACCAGCTAATCGTTCATCCTGAGGAAGAAAGAGGGGTTCACTGTAACTCCACCAGCCAATTCTGTAACACCACGAGTCAACTCCAGTAATTCCAGTCACACTGCAATTCACTCTTTATCTTTAATTTCACAGACCTTATGTTTTCCTCCAGACCACTCGCCAAAATCCTCCATCGTCTCCACCAACTCATCACACATCCTGTCTGAAAAGGCAGGAAACCAGTAGACGTCAGGACAGGGCTGCTCCACGACGTCCTCAGCGTCCTCAAAGATCTTAGAGTAATTCTCATGTACATACTTCTCCCTCCAGTCCTGCACAGACACACCAGGACACAGAACCACAGAAATACAGAGCATGAATCTGTTCACTGTACTAATAATACTACAAATAAGCTCACTGCCATGCAAATATAAATCAGGTGAAGGTGGGTGAATGTGGGTGAAGGTGGGGGATGAATAAGGTGGGTGGAGGTGTAGGGTGAAGGTAGTGGGTGAGGGTGGTGGATGAATAAGGTGGGTGGAGGTGGAAGGTGAAAGTAGTGGGTGAGGGTGGTGGATGAATAAGGTGAGTGGAGATGTAGGGTGAAGGTAGTGACTGAAGTGGGTGGTGAAGTGAAGGTAGTGGGGGAGGGTGGTGGAAGGTGAAGGTGGTGGATGAGTAAGGTGGGTGGAGGTGTAGGGTGAAGGTAGTGGGTGATGGTGGTGGAGGTGAAGGTGGTGGGTGAGCAAGGTGGGTGGAGGTGGAGGATGAAGTAAGGTAGGTGGAGTTGAAAGGTGAAAGTAGTGGGTGAGGGTGGTGGATAAATAAGGAAGGTGGAGGTGGTGGGTGACTAAAGGGGCCTTGAATCAAACACCTAACCCCCAGGTGGAAGGGCTGCCCACCGCTCCGGGCAGGTGTGCTGCGTATGTGGTGTGTCACTGCATGTGTGGGTTAAATGCGGAGGTCTAATTCCCGCTGTGGGAATAATGAGAGTCACTTCATCTATTCGGGAGTCGGTCTTCTTCTGGGTTCTGTACTGTTCCTTTAGTCTGGTCTGTTCTGGGTTCTGTCTGGGTCCTTTAGTCTGGTCTGTTCTGGGCCTGTACTGTTCTGGGTTCTGTCTGGGTCCTTTAGTGTGGTTTGTTCTGGGCCTGTACTGTTCTGGGTTCTGTCTGGGTCCTTTAGTGTGGTTTGTTCTGGGCCTGTACTGTTCTGGGTTCTGTCTGGGTCCTTTAGTGTGGTTTGTTCTGGGCCTGTACTGTTTTGTGTTCTGTCTGGGTCCTTTAGTGTGGTCTGTTCTGGGCCTGTACTGTTCTGGGTTCTGTCTGGGTCCTTTAGTGTGGTTTGTTCTGGGCCTGTACTGTTCTGGGTTCTGTCTGGGTCCTTTAGTGTGGTCTGTTCTGGGCCTGTACTGTTCTGGGTTCTGTCTGGGTCCTTTAGTGTGGTTTGTTCTGGGCCTGTACTGTTCTGGGTTCTGTCTGGGTCCTTTAGTGTGGTTTGTTCTGGGCCTGTACTGTTCTGGGTTCTGTCTGGGTCCTTTAGTCTGGTCTGTTCTGGGTTCTGTCTGGGTCCTTTCGTGTGGTCTGTTCTGGGCCTGTACTGTTCTGGGTTCTGTCTGGGTCCTTTCGTGTGGTCTGTTCTGGGTTCTGTCTGGGTCCTTTAGTGTGGTCTGTTCTGGGCCTGTACTGTTCTGGGTTCTGTCTGGGTCCTTTAGTCTGGTCTGTTCTGGGCCTGTACTGTTCTGGGTTCTGTCTGGGTCCTTCAGTCTGGTCTGTTCTGGGCCTGTACTGTTCTGGGTTCTGTCTGGGTCCTTTCGTGTGGTCTGTTCTGGGTTCTGTCTGGGTCCTTTCGTGTGGTCTGTTCTGGGCCTGTACTGTTCTGGGTTCTGTCTGGGTCCTTTAGTCTGGTCTGTTCTGGGCCTGTACTGTTCTGGGTTCTGTCTGGGTCCTTTAGTCTGGTCTGTTCTGGGTTCTGTCTGGGTCCTTCAGTCTGGTCTGTTCTGGGCCTGTACTGTTCTGGGTTCTGTCTGGGTCCTTTAGTGTGGTCTGTTCTGGGCCTGTACTGTTCTGGGTTCTGTCTGGGTCCTTTAGTCTGGTCTGTTCTGTTCTGGGTTTTGTCTGGATCCTTTAGTCTGGTCTGTTCTGGGCCTGTACTGTTTTGGGTTCTGTCTGGGTCCTTTAGTGTGGTCTGTTCTGGGCCTGTACTGTTCTGGGTTCTGTCTGGGTCCTTTAGTGTGGTTTGTTCTGGGCCTGTACTGTTCTGGGTTCTGTCTGGGTCCTTTAGTCTGGTCTGTTCTGGGTTCTGTCTGGGTCCTTTAGTCTGGTCTGTTCTGGGACTGTACTGTTCTGGGTTCTGTCTGGGTCCTTTAGTCTGGTCTGTTCTGGGCCTGTACTGTTCTGGGTTCTGTCTGGGTCCTTTAGTGTGGTTTGTTCTGGGCCTGTACTGTTCTGGGTTTTGTCTGGGTCCTTTAGTGTGGTCTGTCCTGGGTTCTGTCTGGGTCCTTTAGTGTGGTCTGTTCTGGGCCTGTACTGTTCTGGGTTCTGTCTGGGTCCTTTAGTCTGGTCTGTTCTGGGTTCTGTCTGGGTCCTTTCGTGTGGTCTGTTCTGGGCCTGTACTGTTCTGGGTTCTGTCTGGGTCCTTTAGTCTGGTCTGTTCTGGGCCTGTACTGTTCTTGGTTCTGTCTGGGACCTTTAGTCCGGTCTGTTCTGGGCCTGTACTGTTCTGGGTTCTGTCTGGGTCCTTTCGTGTGGTCTGTTCTGGGTTCTGTCTGGGTCCTTTTGTGTGGTCTGTTCTGGGTTCTGTCTGGGTCCTTTAGTGTGGTCTGTTCTGGGCCTGTACTGTTCTGGGTTCTATCTGGGTCCTTTAGTCTGGTCTGTTCTGGGTCCTTTCGTGTGGTCTGTTCTGGGCCTGTACTGTTCTGGGTTCTGTCTGGGTCCTTTAGTCTGGTCTGTTCTGGGCCTGTACTGTTCTGGGTTCTGTCTTGGTCCTTTCGTGTGGTCTGGGTTCTGTCTGGGTCCTTTCGTGTGGTCTGTTCTGGGCCTGTACTGTTCTGGGTTCTGTCTGGGTCCTTTCGTGTGGCCTGTTCTGGGTTCTGTCTGGGCCCTTTAGTGTGGTCTTTTCTGGGTTCTGTCTGGGTCCTTTAGTGTGGTCTTTTCTGGGTTCTGTCTGGGTCCTTTCGTGTGTTCTGTCTGGGTCCTTTCGTGTGGTCTGTTCTGGGTTCTGTCTGCGTCCTTTAGTGTGGTCTTTTCTGGGTTCTGTCTGGGTCCTTTCGTGTGGTCTGTCCTGGGTTCTGTCTGGGTCCTTTTGTGTGGTCTGTCCTGGGTTCTGTCTGGGTCCTTTTGTGTGGCCTGTTCTGGGTTCTGTCTGGGTCCTTTAGTGTGGTCTGTTCTGGGTTCTGTCTGGGTCCTTTCGTGTGGTCTGTTCTGGGTTCTGTCTGGGTCCTTTAGTGTGGTCTGTTCTGGGTTCTGTCTGGGTCCTTTAGTCTGGTCTGTTCTGGGTCCTGTCTGGGTCCTTTAGTCTGGTCTGGGTTCTGTCTGGGTCCTTTAGTGTGGTCTTTTCTGGGTTCTGTCTGGGTCCTTTCGTGTGGCCTGTTCTGGGTTCTGTCTGGGCCCTTTAGTGTGGTCTTTTCTGGGTTCTGTCTGGGTCCTTTAGTGTGGTCTTTTCTGGGTTCTGTCTGGGTCCTTTCGTGTGTTCTGTCTGGGTCCTTTAGTGTGGTCTTTTCTGGGTTCTGTCTGGGTCCTTTCGTGTGGCCTGTTCTGGGTTCTGTCTGGGCCCTTTAGTGTGGTCTTTTCTGGGTTCTGTCTGGGTCCTTTAGTGTGGTCTTTTCTGGGTTCTGTCTGGGTCCTTTCGTGTGTTCTGTCTGGGTCCTTTCGTGTGGTCTGTTCTGGGTTCTGTCTGGGTCCTTTAGTGTGGTCTTTTCTGGGTTCTGTCTGGGTCCTTTCGTGTGGTCTGTCCTGGGTTCTGTCTGGGTCCTTTTGTGTGGCCTGTTCTGGGTTCTGTCTGGGTCCTTTTGTGTGGTCTGTTCTGGGTTCTGTCTGGGTCCTTTAGTGTGGTCTTTTCTGGGTTCTGTCTGGGTCCTTTCGTGTGGTCTGTTCTGGGTTCTGTCTGGGTCCTTTTGTGTGGCCTGTTCTGGGTTCTGTCTGGGTCCTTTTGTATGGTCTGTTCTGGGTTCTGTCTGGGTCCTTTAGTGTGGTCTTTTCTGGGTTCTGTCTGGGTCCTTTCATGTGGTCTGTTCTGGGTTCTGTCTGGGTCCTTTAGTGTGGTCTTTTCTGGGTTCTGTCTGGGTCCTTTTGTGTGGTCTGTTCTGGGTTCAGTCTGGGTCCTTTCGTGTGGTCTGTTCTGGGTTCTGTCTGGGTCCTTTCGTGTGGTCTGTTCTGGGCCTGTACTGTTCTGGGTTTTGTCTGGGTCCTTTAGTCTGGTCTGTTCTGGGTTCTGTCTGGGTCCTTTCGTGTGGTCTGTTCTGGGTTTTGTCTGGGTCCTTTAGTCTGGTCTGTTCTGGGTTCTGTCTGGGTCCTTTAGTCTGGTCTGTTCTGGGTTCTGTCTGGGTCCTTTCGTCTGGTTTGTTCTGGGCCTGTACTGTTCTGGGTTTTGTCTGGGTCCTTTAGTCTGGTCTGTTCTGGGTTCTGTCTGGGTCCTTTAGTCTGGTCTGTTCTGGGCCTGTACTGTTCTGGGTTCTGTCTGGGTCCTTTAGTGTGGTTTGTTCTGGGTTCTGTCTGGGTCCTTTAGTGTGGTCTTTTCTGGGTTCTGTCTGGGTCCTTTCGTGTGGTCTGTTCTGGGTTCTGTCTGGGTCCTTTCATGTGGTCTGTTCTGGGTTCTGTCTGGGTCCTTTCGTGTGGTCTGTTCTGGGTTCTGTCTGGGTCCTTTCGTGTGGTCTGTTCTGGGTTCTGTCTGGGTCCTTTAGTCCGGTCTGTTCTGGGTTCTGTCTGGGGCCTTTCTTGTGGTCTGTAACTGTCGCAGACTGTCGCAGTGTTGAGTGAGGGTGAGTGTTTGTGTCGTACCATAGGATTGTCGAATATCTGCCACATGTCTGGATGCAGTCTGCTGGTGTTGTAGTTGCTGGTGGAAACCAATCTACCGAACTCGTCTCTGTTGGACACGAACATAAACACCCCCTGCAGGAGAGCATCATCATCATCATCATCATCACTTTTATTCATATAGCGCCTTTGTCTGTGTTCAGAGGCGCCTTACCATCAGATGCTTTACAATCAGACGCTTACCATCAGATGCTTTACAATCAGACGCCTTACCATCAGATGCTTTACAATCAAACGCCTTACCATCAGACGCTTTACCATCAGACGCTTTACAATCAGACGCTTTACCATCAGACGCTTACCATCAGACGCTTTACAATCAGACGCTTACCATCAGATGCTTTACTATCAAACGCCTTACCATCAGACGCCTTACCATCAGACGCCTTACCATCAGACGCTTTACAATCAGACGCTTACCATCAAGACGCTTACCATCAGACGCTTACCATCAGGCGCCTTACCATCAGACGCTTACCATCAGACGCTTACCATCAGACGCTTACCATCAGGCGCTTACCATCAGGCGCTTTACCATCAGGCGCTTTACAAATGTAACAAAGTACATAACTAACAACAATAACAGACACACTAAACTATTTTTATCTATACTTGTAGAAACAAAAGAACCTTTCTGAGCTTTCATCTACGTTCTACCTCACTTCTCAACGTTCTCACCTGGTCTCGGATGGCCCTGCAGAAGATCAGACGCTTACCATCAGATGCTTTACAATGAGACGCTTACCATCAGACGCCTTACCATCAGACGCTTTACAATGAGACGCTTACCATCAGATGCCTTACCATCAGACGCCTTACCATCAGACGCTTACCATAAGATGCTTTACAATGAGACGCTTACCATAAGATGCTTTACAATGAGACGCTTACCATCAGACGCCTTACCATCAGACGCTTACCATCAGACGCTTTACAATCAGACGCTTACCATCAGATGCTTTACAATCAGACGCCTTACCATCAGACGCTTTACAATCAAACGCCTTACCATCAGACGCCTTACCATCAGACGCTTTACAATCAGACGCTTACCATCAATTGCTTTACAATCAAACGCCTTACCATCAGACGCTTACCATCAGACGCTTTACAATCAGACGCTTACCATCAGATGCTTTACAATGAGACGCTTACCATCAGACGCCTTACCATCAGGCGCTTACCATCAGACGCCTTACCATCAGACGCTTACCATCAGACGCTTACCATCAGATGCTTACCATCAGATGCTTTACAATCAGACGCGTACCATCAGATGCTTTACAATCAGACGCCTTACCATCAGACGCTTACCATCAGACGCCTTACCATCAGATGCTTACCATAAGATGCTTTACAATGAGACGCTTACCATCAGACGCCTTACCATCAGACGCTTACCATCAGACGCTTACGATCAGACGCCTTACCATCAGACGCTTACCATAAGATGCTTTACAATGAGACGCTTACCATCAGACGCCTTACCATCAGACGCTTACCATCAGACGCTTACCATCAGACGCCTTACCATCAGACGCCTTACCATCAGACGCTTACCATAAGATGCTTTACAATGAGACGCTTACCATCAGACGCCTTACCATCAGACGCTTACCATCAGACGCTTACGATCAGACGCCTTACCATCAGACGCCTTACCATCAGATGCTTTACAATGAGACGCTTACCATCAGACGCCTTACCATCAGACGCTTACCATCAGACGCTTACGATCAGACGCCTTACCATCAGACGCCTTACCATCAGATGCTTTACAATGAGACGCTTACCATCAGACGCCTTACCATCAGACGCCTTACCATCAGACGCCTTACCATCAGACGCTTACCATCAGACGCTTTACAATCAGACGCTTACCATCAGGAGCCTTACCATCAGATGCTTTACAATGAGACGCTTACCATCAGACGCCTTACCATCAGACGCCTTACCATCAGACGCTTACCATCAGACGCCTTACCATCAGACGCTTACCATCAGACGCTTTACAATCAGACGCTTACCATCAGGAGCCTTACCATCAGACGCCTTACCATCAGACGCTTACCATCAGACGCCTTACCATCAGACGCCTTACCATCAGACGCCTTACCATCAAGACGCTTTACAATCAGACGCTTACCATCAGACGCTTACCATCAGGCGCCTTACCATCAGGCGCTTACCATCAGGCGCTTACCATCAGGCGCTTACCATCAGGCGCTTTACCATCAGGCGCTTTACAAATGTAACAAAGTACATAACTAACAACAATAACAGACACACTAAACTATTTTTATCTATACTTGTAGAAACAAAAGAACCTTTCTGAGCTTTCATCTACGTTCTACCTCACTTCTCAACGTTCTCACCTGGTCTCGGATGGCCCTGCAGAAGATCATGTCTGGGTCGGCCCCCTCCTGCTGGAACAGTGAGACGCCAGCCAGACGGGAGCGCAAGACGTCCCCACGGATCAGGTACACCTGTGTTATATACGGGACGTTCCACACACCTCTACACCGGGAGGGGGGGGGGCAAACAGACAGAGATACAACTGAGAGATCCACCTTAGCACGTTACTGCATGAGAGATTCAAGTGAGCAAGTGAACACCAGAGAGATACACCTGAGCACCTAAACACCTGAGATTCATCAGCACTTGAGATACACCTGCCCAACTAAAAACATACGAAATGGACCTGAGCAATGAACACCAAAGATACACCTGAAGACCTGAGAGATACACCTGAGCCCATGAACACGATACACCTGAGCACCTGAACTAAACACATAAGATACACCTGAGCACTTCAACACCTGAGAGATACACCTGAGCACCTGAACACCTGAGAGATACACCTGAGCACCTGAACACCTGAGAGATACATTACATTACATTACATTTACATTTACATTTAGCAGACGCTTTGATCCAAAGCGACTTACAAATAATGTGGTACATGGAACAAACATAGTCAGGCCTTAAAGGAGGCCAAAGGGTAATAGCGGGGTAGAGAAGGGAAGGAGGGCAAGAAGGAGATGAGGTTGGTACAGATACACCTGAGCACCTGAACATGAGATACACCTGAGTGAAACATCTAAGCACCTGAACTCCTGAGAGACCAACCTGAGCACCTGAACACCTGAGATACACCTGAGCACCTGAACACCTGAGATTTTTCAGCACTTGCGATACACCTGCCCAAATAAAAACATGGACCGTGGCACATAAACACTAGAGACATCTGAGACACACATCTGTGATACACATCTGAGATACACTTGAGTATTGAGAGACACACCTGAACACCTAAACACTGGAGAAATACATTTGCGCATGTAAACACCTGATATACACCTGAGCAATTAAGGTATACTTGAGCACCGTGACACCTGAGAAATATTCCTAAACACCTGAGAGACACAACTGAGCACCTAAATACCTGAGAAACACACCTGAGACACATCTGAACACCTAAAGACCTCAGCTGAGCACACAAATATCAGAGATACACCTGAGCACCTAAACACCTGAGAGATACACCTGAGCACCTAAACACCTGAGAGATACACCTGAGCACCTAAACACCTGAGAGATACACCTGAGCGATACACCTGAGCACATGAACAGGTAAGCTACCTATGTGACAACACACACCTGTGGGTTACTGACTCAATGAGGGTCTCTAGTGGCTAAAACGACACCTGTAAGAAAACACAAACACAGGCAGACAGGTGCGCGGAACTCACAGTCGTTTGGCCTGCACGATGTCGATGTAGTCTTCAGAGCGTGAGTAGAACCCCTCCGGACTCAGAGCGCCCCAGAAATTCGACCACAGTTTACCATGACGGGACAGCATGGGGGCGATTACTGACCTGCAGGAGACGGAGAGAGTGGGGGAGCGTATGAACGATTGAGTATGAGGGTTTTAATAGGACCACAAACCACAGGCACAAATAGCACCTCCTGCAAAAGTCACGTCCATTAAATGGCTGAAGTCAATGAAAGCCGTCAACTGGGTGGTCTTAATCTTGGGTCACGCATATGTAAGCAGCATCTTCACCAATAACAAGGCTGATGTGGTTTGTCCCGCCCACACAGCTTGGAAAAGCTGACCACCAAGCAAAAGCTAATCTTCAAGTGAAAGCTACTTTTCCATCCACTGGTCAGTCACTCCTCACTAGCATATCAGGCCACCCCCACACAGGTCTCGGGGGGCTCTGATCAGTAATGTCGAAGCTGCGTTTCTTATAGTTCCTGATTTTCTCAGTCTGGACGATTAAAGAGCTCATATCTGACAAAGTTCTGGCTTATTTTTACTCCGAGAGCCACGTACGATGTGGATTTACGCACCAAAACCAGTCATAACTGATTTCTACACGCTCATTTTTATGACCTCCGGGTGCACCTGTGAGCTGAGTGGAGGACCGGCCCGACTGGAGAGCGAGGGCTAATATTTTAACCCTGTAAGAGTCTTTATGTTCTACATCAGACGCTTGCTTAGAGCAAGGGTGACATGCCTTACACGGACCATTAAATGAAGCTTTTACGTTAGAACCATATGAACATTCTAGATAGACGACTTTCACTTCACGCTGGGTTTGTGTGTTTTTCCTACTTGTTCTCCTCGATGAGGATCCTCAGCGTATCTGCATTGCTCAGAGCCACATCGGAGTCGATACTGAAGTAATAATCACACGAGGGGTCACTCCTGCAGGCCTCCCTGCACAAACACACACACACACACACACACACACACACACACTCAATTTAAATTAGCATTGACAGTTTTTAATCACTTATCAGACGTACACATCACCCAGAGGGGTGGAGCCTAACAGTAACAAAAAAACTCTGAGTACTAATATAATATCATATTAGACAATAACACACAACAGATTACAGAGAAAAGGAGCAAAGAGGAGGAGAGTTTGACTGAAGCTCAGATTTAAAGAGGAGGAGAGTTTTACTGAAGCTCAGAGTTAAAGAGGAGGAGAGTTTTACTGAAGCTCAGAGTTAAAGAGGAGGAGAGTTTTACTGAAGCTCAGAGTTAAAGAGGAGGAGAGTTTTACTGAAGCTCAGAGTTAAAGAGACGGAGAGTTTTACTGAAGCTCAGAGTTAAAGAGGAGGAGAGTTTTACTGAAGCTCAGAGTTAAAGAGACGGAGAGTTTTACTGAAGCTCAGAGTTAAAGAGGAGGAGAGTTTTACTGAAGCTCAGAGTTAAAGAGGAGGAGAGTTTTACTGAAGCTCAGAGTTAAAGAGGAGGAGAGTTTTACTGAAGCTCAGAGTTAAAGAGGAGGAGAGTTTTACTGAAGTTCAGAGTTAAAGAGACGGAGAGTTTTACTGAAGCTCAGAGTTAAAGAGACGGAGAGTTTTACTGCAGCTCAGAGTTAAAGAGGAGGAGAGTTTTACTGAAGCTCAGAGTTAAAGAGGAGGAGAGTTTTACTGAAGCTCAGAGTTAAAGAGGAGGAGAGTTTTACTGAAGCTCAGAATTAAAGAGGAGGAGAGTTTTACTGAAGCTCAGAGTTAAAGAGACGGAGAGTTTTACTGAAGCTCAGAGTTAAAGAGGAGGAGAGTTTTACTGAAGCTCAGAGTTAAAGAGGAGGAGAGTTTTACTGAAGCTCAGAGTTAAAGAGGAGGAGAGTTTTACTGAAGCTCAGAGTTAAAGAGGAGGAGAGTTTTACTGAAGCTCAGAGTTAAAGAGACGGAGAGTTTTACTGAAGCTCAGAGTTAAAGAGACGGAGAGTTTTACTGCAGCTCAGAGTTAAAGAGGAGGAGAGTTTTACTGAAGCTCAGAGTTAAAGAGGAGGAGAGTTTTACTGCAGCTCAGAGTTAAAGAGGAGGAGAGTTTTACTGAAGCTCAGAGTTAAAGAGGAGGAGAGTTTTACTGAAGCTCAGAGTTAAAGAGGAGGAGAGTTTAACTGAAGCTCAGAGTTAAAGAGGAGGAGAGTTTGACTGAAGCTCAGAGTTAAAGAGGAGGAGAGTTTGACTGAAGCTCAGAGTTAAAGAGGAGGAGAGTTTGACTGAAGCTCAGAGTTAAAGAGGAGGAGAGTTTGACTGAAGCTCAGAGTTAAAGAGGAGGAGAGTTTGACTGAAGCTCAGAGTTAAAGAGGAGGAGAGTTTTACTGAAGCTCAGAGTTAAAGAGGAGGAGAGTTTTACTAAAGCTCAGAGTTAAAGAGGAGGAGAGTTTTACTGAAGCTCAGAGTTAAAGAGGAGGAGAGTTTTACTGAAGCTCAGAGTTAAAGAGGAGGAGAGTTTTACTGAAGCTCAGAGTTAAAGAGGAGGAGAGTTTGACTGAAGCTAAGAGTTAAAGAGGAGGAGAGTTTGACTGAAGCTCAGAGTTAAAGAGGAGGAGAGTTTTACTGAAGCTCAGAGTTAAAGAGGAGGAGAGTTTTACTGAAGCTCAGAGTTAAAGAGGAGGAGAGTTTTACTGAAGCTCAGAGTTAAAGAGACGGAGAGTTTTACTGAAGCTCAGAGTTAAAGAGGAGGAGAGTTTTACTGAAGCTCAGAGTTAAAGAGACGGAGAGTTTTACTGAAGCTCAGAGTTCAAGAGGAGGAGAGTTTTACTGAAGCTCAGAGTTCAAGAGGAGGAGAGTTTTACTGAAGCTCAGAGTTAAAGAGGAGGAGAGTTTTACTGAAGCTCAGAGTTAAAGAGACGGAGAGTTTGACTGAAGCTCAGAGTTAAAGAGGAGGAGAGTTTGACTGAAGCTCAGAGTTAAAGAGGAGGAGAGTTTGACTGAAGCTCAGAGTTAAAGAGGAGGAGAGTTTTACTGAAGCTCAGAGTTAAAGAGGAGGAGAGTTTTACTGAAGCTCAGATTTAAAGAGGAGGAGAGTTTTACTGAAGCTCAGAGTTAAAGAGGAGGAGAGTTTTACTGAAGCTCAGAGTTAAAGAGGAGGAGAGTTTGACTGAAGCTCAGAGTTAAAGAGGAGGAGAGTTTGACTGAAGCTCAGAGTTAAAGAGGAGGAGAGTTTTACTGAAGCTCAGAGTTAAAGAGGAGGAGAGTTTTACTGAAGCTCAGAGTTAAAGAGGAGGAGAGTTTTACTGAAGCTCAGAGTTAAAGAGGAGGAGAGTTTGACTGAAGCTCAGAGTTAAAGAGGAGGAGAGTTTTACTGAAGCTCAGAGTTAAAGAGACGGAGAGTTTGACTGAAGCTCAGAGTTAAAGAGGAGGAGAGTTTTACTGAAGCTCAGAGTTAAAGAGGAGGAGAGTTTTACTGAAGCTCAGAGTTAAAGAGGAGGAGAGTTTTACTGAAGCTCAGAGTTAAAGAGGAGGAGAGTTTGACTGAAGCTCAGAGTTAAAGAGGAGGAGAGTTTGACTGAAGCTCAGAGTTAAAGAGACGGAGAGTTTTACTGAAGCTCAGAGTTAAAGAGACGGAGAGTTTGACTGAAGCTCAGAGTTAAAGAGGAGGAGAGTTTTACTGAAGCTCAGAGTTAAAGAGGAGGAGAGTTTTACTGAAGCTCAGAGTTAAAGAGGAGGAGAGTTTTACTGAAGCTCAGAGTTAAAGAGGAGGAGAGTTTTACTGAAGCTCAGAGTTAAAGAGGAGGAGAGTTTGACTGAAGCTCAGAGTTAAAGAGGAGGAGAGTTTTACTGCAGCTCAGAGTTAAAGAGGAGGAGAGTTTTACTGAAGCTCAGAGTTAAAGAGGAGGAGAGTTTGACTGAAGCTCAGAGTTAAAGAGGAGGAGAGTTTTACTGAAGCTCAGAGTTAAAGAGGAGGAGAGTTTTACTGAAGCTCAGAGTTAAAGAGACGGAGAGTTTTACTGCAGCTCAGAGTTAAAGAGGAGGAGAGTTTTACTGAAGCTCAGAGTTAAAGAGACGGAGAGTTTGACTGAAGCTCAGAGTTAAAGAGGAGGAGAGTTTTACTGAAGCTCAGAGTTAAAGAGGAGGAGAGTTTGACTGAAGCTCAGAGTTAAAGAGGAGGAGAGTTTTACTGAAGCTCAGAGTTAAAGAGGAGGAGAGTTTTACTGAAGCTCAGAGTTAAAGAGGAGGAGAGTTTTACTGAAGCTCAGAGTTAAAGAGGAGGAGAGTTTTACTGAAGCTCAGAGTTAAAGAGACGGAGAGTTTTACTGAAGCTCAGAGTTAAAGAGGAGGAGAGTTTTACTGAAGCTCAGAGTTAAAGAGCTGCTTTTTCAGCTGTTTATTAAAAGTGAGCTTTGAGCTCAACTGTCTGTTAAAAGCTAATTGAGCTCCACAGTTTTGAAGCAGAAGAAGTGAAAGTCTCTATGTTTTCTGTGTTTTACTGAAGGTGTCTTAAGGTCAGAATCTGCAGATCTAAGATTGTAAACACACTTTTAGGAGCTTTAAGGTCTTTTAGAGCTTTAAAGACCAGCAGCAGAGCTTTAACCTCTCTCTCACAGACCCAGGCGGTCAGTGCAGTGTTACACGGGGTGATATGAGCTCCCTGTGTTGGTGCTGTGAGGCTCCGTGCTGCTGGGTTCTGTACGGGTTCTAGAGGATGAACTGTTTTCTCCAGTAAGAAGACCATTACAGTGATCAACTCTGCTGAACAAACACAGCTACACGTTTCTCTGCGTTGCTCTGAGAGAGAAAAGGCTGAACTAGTGATTTTCTCATAATAAAAAGCTGCTTTAGTGACTGTGTTTACATGCAGATTAAACAGAGCTCAGAGTCTTAAGATCACAGCCAGGCTTCTACTGCAGGTTTGGGATATGAAGATAAAGAGCTGAGATTGTCATAAAGCAGCTTTGTCCAAGTTTTAGTACCAAATAAGTACTAGTATTTCAGGTTTGTTGTGATGAGTCTGTAGCCTTATACAGTATGTGTGGAAAGTGTGTGTGTAGTGTGTGCAGTGAGCATGTAATGTATATTGTGTGTGTGTGACATGTAGCATGTGTTTACTGTGTGTATGGTGTGTGTGTGTAGTATAATGCCTGTGTAGTGTGTGTGTGTGTGTGCAGTATAATGCCTGTGTGTGTGTGTGTGTGTATGTATGTGTGTGTGTAGTATAATGCCTGTGTAGTGTGTGTGTGTGTGTGTGTGTGTGTGTGTGTGTGTGCAGTATAATGCCTGTGCAGTGTGTGGGTTGTGTGCATACACTGCCATGGTTCTAGCCTGGTCATGCTGAAGGTTCTCTTCTGGTCCAACGATGCGAATGTCAGAGAACAGAGATCGATGACGATTCCAGAACCGCTCTACATGCTGCTCATGATACACCACCTACACACACACCCACACCCACACACAGAGTGTATCCACAGGTTTACAATAAACAGCATCACACACAACAAACATGTAACCACACAATGCTGTCGTAAGTGAGTTTGTGTGTACTTACGCTGTTGGGTATAAACAGTCATAAGCGTGTACTTACGCTGTTGGGTATAAACAGTCATAAGCGTGTACTTACGCTGTTGGGTATAGACAGTCATAAGCGTGTACTTACGCTGTTGGGTATAAACAGTCGTAAGCGTGTACTTACCCTGTTGGGTATAAACAGTCATAAGCGTGTACTTACGCTGTTGGGTATAGACAGTCATAAGCGTGTACTTACGCTGTTGGGTATAAACAGTCATAAGCGTGTACTTACCCTGTTGGGTATAAACAGTCATAAGCTTGTACTTACGCTGTTGGGTATAAACAGTCGTAAGCGTGTACTTACGCTGTTGGGTATAGACAGTCATAAGCGTGTACTTACGCTGTTGGGTATAGACAATCATAAGCGTGTACTTACGCTGTTGGGTATAAACAGTCATAAGCGTGTACTTACGCTGTTGGGTATAGACAGTCATAAGCGTGTACTTACGCTGTTGGGTATAAACAGTCATAAGCGTGTACTTACGCTGTTGGGTATAAACAGTCGTAAGCGTGTACTTACGCTGTTGTGTATAGACAGTCGTAAGCGTGTACTTACGCTGTTGGGTATAAACAGTCGTAAGCGTGTACTTACGCTGTTGGGTATAAACAGTCATAAGCGTGTACTTACGCTGTTGGGTATAGACAGTCATAAGCGTGTACTTACGCTGTTGGGTATAGACAATCATAAGCGTGTACTTACCCTGTTGGGTATAAACAGTCGTAAGCGTGTACTTACGCTGTTGGGTATAAACAGTCATAAGCGTGTACTTACGCTGTTGGGTATAGACAGTCATAAGCGTGTACTTACGCTGTTGGGTATAGACAATCATAAGCGTGTACTTACGCTGTTGGGTATAGACAGTCATAAGCGTGTACTTACGCTGTTGGGTATAAACAGTCATAAGCGTGTACTTACGCTGTTGGGTATAGACAGTCATAAGCGTGTACTTACGCTGTTGGGTATAGACAATCATAAGCGTGTACTTACGCTGTTGGGTATAGACAGTCATAAGCGTGTACTTACGCTGTTGGGTATAGACAGTCATAAGCGTGTACTTACGCTGTTGGGTATAAACAGTCATAAGAGTGTACTTACGCTGTTGGGTATAGACAGTCGTAAGCGTGTACTTACGCTGTTGGGTATAGTCAGTCGTAATCGTGTACTTACGCTGTTGGGTATAGACAGTCGTAAGCGTGTACTTACGCTGTTGGGTATAAACAGTCGTAAGCGTGTTCTTACGCTGTTGGGTATAAACAGTCGTAAGCGTGTACTTACGCTGTTGGGTATAGACAGTCGTAAGCGTGTACTTACGCTGTTGGGTATAAACAGTCATAAGCGTGTACTTACGCTGTTGGGTATAGACAGTCATAAGCGTGTACTTACACTGTTGGGTATAAACAGTCATAAGCGTGTACTTACGATGTTGGGTATAAACAGTCGTAAGAGTGTACTTACGCTGTTGGGTATAGACAGTCATAAGCGTGTACTTACGCTGTTGGGTATAAACAGTCATAAGCGTGTACTTACGCTGTTGGGTATAAACAGTCATAAGCGTGTACTTACACTGTTGGGTATAAACAGTCATAAGCGTGTACTTACGATGTTGGGTATAAGCAGTCGTAAGAGTGTACTTATACTGTTGGGTATAAACAGTCGTAAGCGTGTACTTACGCTGTTGGGTATAAACAGTCGTAAGCGTGTACTTACGCTGTTGGGTATAGACAGTCATAAGCGTGTACTTACGCTGTTGGGTATAAACAGTCATAAGCGTGTACTTACGCTGTTGGGTATAAACAGTCATAAGCGTGTACTTACACTGTTGGGTATAAACAGTCATAAGCGTGTACTTACGATGTTGGGTATAAGCAGTCGTAAGAGTGTACTTATACTGTTGGGTATAAACAGTCGTAAGCGTGTACTTACGCTGTTGGGTATAAACAGTCGTAAGCGTGTACTTATGCTGTTGGGTATAGACAGTCATAAGTGTGTACTTACACTGTTGGGTATAAACAATCGTAAGCGTGTACTTACATTGTTGTGTATGAACAGTCGTATGCGTGATTGTGGGTAGTTCATGGTTGCCAGTCTCTCCAGAAATTCCTCCATGAAAGGCGTTGTCTGTTCTATAAACACTGCGATATGAACCAGCGGCATTTCGTCATCCTGCAGTAAACGATAAC